>NC_091298.1:46345317-46560317 GCF_038502225.1 Cherax quadricarinatus
GAATTACAATACTGATATCAAGAATTACGATACTGATATCAAGAATTACAATACTGATATCAAGAATTACAATACTGATATCAAGAATTACAATACTGATATCAAGAATTACAATACTGATATCAAGAATTACAATACTGATATCAAGAATTACAATAGTGACATCGAGAATTACAATACTGATATCAAGAATTACAATACTGATATCAAGAATTACAATACTGATATCAAGAATTACAATACTGATATTAAGAATTACAATACTGATATCAAGAATTACAATACTGATATCAAGAATTACAATACTGATATCAAGAATTACAATACTGATATCAAGAATTACAATACTGATATCAAGAATTACAATACTGATATCAAGAATTACAATACTGATATCAAGAATTACAATACTGATATCAAGAATTACAATACTGATATCAAGAATTACATTACTGACATCCAGATACACAATGAGTCGTGGTCGACGCTATATTATAGAAGTTAGCGGCATCCCTGACCCATAGTGAGAACATTCATCAGTACCGGATATTATCATCAGTACTGGATATTATCATCAGTACCGGATATTATCATCAGTACTGGATATTATCATCAGTACCGGATATTATCATCAGTACCGGATATTATCATCAGTACTGGATATTATCATCAGTACCGGATATTATCATCAGTACCGGATATTATCATCAGTACTGGATATTATCATCAGTACCGGATATTATCATCAGTACTGGATATTATCATCAGTACCGGATATTATCATCAGTACTGGATATTATCATCAGTACTGGATATTATCATCAGTACCGGATATTATCATCAGTACTGGATATTATCATCAGTACTGGATATTATCATCAGTACTGGATATTATCATCAGTACTGGATATTATCATCAGTACCGGATATTATCATCAGTACTGGATATTATCATCAGTACTGGATATTATCATCAGTACTGGATATTATCATCAGTACTGGATATTATCATCAGTACTGGATATTATCATCAGTACCGGATATTATCATCAGTACTGGATATTATCATCAGTACTGGATATTATCATCAGTACTGGATATTATCATCAGTACCGGATATTATCATCAGTACTGGATATTATCATCAGTACTGGATATTATCATCAGTACTGGATATTATCATCAGTACCGGATATTATCATCAGTACTGGATATTATCATCAGTACTGGATATTATCATCAGTACTGGATATTATCATCAGTACTGGATATTATCATCAGTACTGGATATTATCATCAGTACTGGATATTATCATCAGTACTGGATATTATCATCAGTACTGGATATTATCATCAGTACCGGATATTATCATCAGTACTGGATATTATCATCAGTACCGGATATTATCATCAGTACCGGATATTATCATCAGTACCGGATATTATCATCAGTACCGGATATTATCATCAGTACTGGATATTATCATCAGTACCGGATATTATCATCAGTACTGGATATTATCATCAGTACTGGATATTATCATCAGTACTGGATATTATCATCAGTACTGGATATTATCATCAGTACCGGATATTATCATCAGTACTGGATATTATCATCAGTACTGGATATTATCATCAGTACCGGATATTATCATCAGTACTGGATATTATCATCAGTACTGGATATTATCATCAGTACCGGATATTATCATCAGTACCGGATATTATCATCAGTACCGGATATTATCATCAGTACCGGATATTATCATCAGTACTGGATATTATCATCAGTACCGGATATTATCATCAGTACTGGATATTATCATCAGTACTGGATATTATCATCAGTACCGGATATTATCATCAGTACCGGATATTATCATCAGTACCGGATATTATCATCAGTACCGGATATTATCATCAGTACTGGATATTATCATCAGTACCGGATATTATCATCAGTACTGGATATTATCATCAGTACCGGATATTATCATCAGTACTGGATATTATCATCAGTACTGGATATTATCATCAGTACTGGATATTATCATCAGTACTGGATATTATCATCAGTACCGGATATTATCATCAGTACTGGATATTATCATCAGTACTGGATATTATCATCAGTACCGGATATTATCATCAGTACTGGATATTATCATCAGTACCGGATATTATCATCAGTACTGGATATTATCATCAGTACTGGATATTATCATCAGTACTGGATATTATCATCAGTACTGGATATTATCATCAGTACCGGATATTATCATCAGTACTGGATATTATCATCAGTACTGGATATTATCATCAGTACTGGATATTATCATCAGTACCGGATATTATCATCAGTACTGGATATTATCATCAGTACCGGATATTATCATCAGTACTGGATATTATCATCAGTACTGGATATTATCATCAGTACTGGATATTATCATCAGTACTGGATATTATCATCAGTACTGGATATTATCATCAGTACTGGATATTATCATCAGTACTGGATATTATCATCAGTACTGGATATTATCATCAGTACCGGATATTATCATCAGTACTGGATATTATCATCAGTACCGGATATTATCATCAGTACTGGATATTATCATCAGTACTGGATATTATCATCAGTACTGGATATTATCATCAGTACCGGATATTATCATCAGTACTGGATATTATCATCAGTACCGGATATTATCATCAGTACCGGATATTATCATCAGTACTGGATATTATCATCAGTACCGGATATTATCATCAGTACTGGATATTATCATCAGTACTGGATAATATTATCATCAGTACTGGATATTATCATCAGTACTGGATATTATCATCAGTACTGGATATTATCATCAGTACCGGATATTATCATCAGTACCGGATATTATCATCAGTACTGGATAATATTATCATCAGTACTGGATATTATCATCAGTACTGGATATTATCATCAGTACTGGATATTATCATCAGTACCGGATATTATCATCAGTACCGGATATTATCATCAGTACCGGATATTATCATCAGTACTGGATATTATCATCAGTACTGGATATTATCATCAGTACTGGATATTATCATCAGTACCGGATATTATCATCAGTACCGGATATTATCATCAGTACTGGATATTATCATCAGTACTGGATATTATCATCAGTACTGGATATTATCATCAGTACCGGATATTATCATCAGTACTGGATATTATCATCAGTACTGGATAATATTATCATCAGTACTGGATATTATCATCAGTACTGGATAATATTATCATCACTACTGGATATTATCATCAGTACTGGATATTATCATCAGTACTGGATATTATCATCAGTACTGGATATTATCATCAGTACTGGATAATATTATCATCAGTACTGGATATTATCATCAGTACTGGATATTATCATCAGTACCGGATATTATCATCAGTACTGGATATTATCATCAGTACTGGATATTATCATCAGTACCGGATATTATCATCAGTACTGGATATTATCATCAGTACTGGATAATATTATCATCAGTACTGGATATTATCATCAGTACTGGATAATATTATCATCAGTACTGGATAATATTGTCATCAGTACTGGATATTATCATCAGTACTGGATATTATCATCAGTGCTGGATAATATTATCATCAGTACTGGATAATATTATCATCAGTACTGGATAATATCATCAGTGCTGGATAATATTATCATCAGTACTGGATAATATCATCAGTGCTGGATAATATTATCATCAGTGCTGGATAATATTATCATCAGTACTGGATAATATTATCATCAGTGCTGGATAATATTATCATCAGTACTGGATAATATTATTATTAGTGCTGGATAATATTATTATTAGTGCTGGATAATATCATCAGTACTGGATAATATTATCATCAGTGCTGGATAATATTATCATCAGTGCTGGATAATATTATTATTAGTGCTGGATAATATTATTATTAGTGCTGGATAATATCATCAGTACTGGATAATATTCTCATCAGTGCTGGATAATATTATCATTAGTGCTGGATAATATTATTATTAGTGCTGGATAATATCATCAGTACTGGATAATATTCTCATCAGTGCTGGATAATATTATTATTAGTGCTGGATAATATCATCAGTACTCGATAATATTCTCATCAGTGCTGGATAATATTATTATTAGTGCTGGATAATATCATCAGTACTGGATAATATTCTCATCAGTGCTGGATAATATTATTATTAGTGCTGGATAATATCATCAGTACTCGATAATATTCTCATCAGTGCTGGATAATATTATTATTAGTGCTGGATAATATCATCAGTACTGGATAATATTCTCATCAGTACTGGATAATATTCTCATCAGTACTGGATAATATTCTCATCAGTACTGGATAATATTCTCATCAGTACTGGATAATATTATCATCAGTGCTGGATAATATTCTCATCAGTGCTGGATAATATTATCATCAGTGCTGGATAATATTATCATCAGTACTGGATAATATTATCATCAGTGCTGGATAATATTATCATCAGTGCTGGATAATATTATCATCAGTGCTGGATAATATTCTCATCAGTGCTGGATAATATTATCATCAGTGCTGGATAATATTATCATCAGTACTGGATAATATTCTCATCAGTGCTGGATAATATTATTATTAGTGCTGGATAATATTATCATCAGTACTGGATAATATTATCATCAGTACTGGATAATATTATCATCAGTACTGGATAATATTATCATCAGTACTGGATAATATTATCATCAGTACTGGATAATATTCTCATCAGTGCTGGATAATATTATTATTAGTGCTGGATAATATTATCATCAGTACTGGATAATATTATCATCAGTACTGGATAATATTATCATCAGTGCTGGATAATATTATCATCAGTACTGGATAATATTATCATCAGTACTGGATAATATTATCATCAGTACTGGATAATATTATCATCAGTACTGGATAATATTATCATCAGTACTGGATAATATTATCATCAGTACTGGATAATATTCTCATCAGTGCTGGATAATATTATCATCAGTACTGGATAATATTATCATCAGTACTGGATAATATTCTCATCAGTACTGGATAATATTATCATCAGTACTGGATAATATTCTCATCAGTGCTGGATAATATTATTATTAGTGCTGGATAATATCATCAGTACTGGATAATATTATCATCAGTACTGGATAATATTATCATCAGTACTGGATAATATCATCAGTGCTGGATAATATTCTCATCAGTACTGGATAATATTATTATTAGTGCTGGATAATATCATCAGTGCTGGATAATATTATCATCAGTACTGGATAATATTATCATCAGTACTGGATAATATCATCAGTGCTGGATAATATTATCATCAGTGCTGGATAATATTATTATTAGTGCTGGATAATATTATCATCAGTGCTGGATAATATTATTATTAGTGCTGGATAATATTATCATCAGTGCTGGATAATATTATTATTAGTGCTGGATAATATTATCATCAGTGCTGGATAATATTATTATTAGTGCTGGATAATATTATCATCAGTACTGGATAATATTATCATCAGTACTGGATAATATTATCATCAGTACTGGATAATATTATCATCAGTACTGGATAATATTATCATCAGTGCTGGATAATATTATCATCAGTGCTGGATAATATTATCATCAGTACTGGATAATATTATCATCAGTGCTGGATAATATTATCATCAGTACTGGATAATATTATCATCAGTGCTGGATAATATTATCATCAGTGCTGGATAATATTATCATCAGTACTGGATAATATTATCATCAGTACTGGATAATATTATCATCAGTACTGGATAATATTATCATCAGTACTGGATAATATTATCATCAGTACTGGATAATATTATCATCAGTACTGGATAATATTATCATCAGTACTGGATAATATTATCATCAGTGCTGGATAATATTATCATCAGTACTGGATAATATTATCATCAGTACTGGATAATATTATCATCAGTGCTGGATAATATTATCATCAGTGCTGGATAATATTATCATCAGTACTGGATAATATTATCATCAGTACTGGATAATATTATCATCAGTGCTGGATAATATTATCATCAGTGCTGGATAATATTATCATCAGTGCTGGATAATATTATCATCAGTACTGGATAATATTATCATCAGTACTGGATAATATTATCATCAGTGCTGGATAATATTATCATCAGTACTGGATAATATTATCATCAGTACTGGATAATATTATCATCAGTACTGGATAATATCATCAGTGCTGGATAATATCATCAGTGCTGGATAATATTATCATCAGTGCTGGATAATATTATTATTAGTGCTGGATAATATTATCATCAGTGCTGGATAATATTATCATCAGTACTGGATAATATTATCATCAGTACTGGATAATATTATCATCAGTGCTGGATAATATCATCAGTGCTGGATAATATTATCATCAGTGCTGGATAATATTATCATCAGTACTGGATAATATTATCATCAGTACTGGATAATATTATCATCAGTACTGGATAATATTATCATCAGTACTGGATAATATTATCATCAGTACTGGATAATATTATCATCAGTACTGGATAATATTATCGTCAGTGCTGGATAATATTATCATCAGTACTGGATAATATTATCATCAGTACTGGATAATATTATCATCAGTACTGGATAATATTATCGTCAGTACTGGATAATATTATCATCAGTACTGGATAATATTATCGTCAGTACTGGATAATATTATCATCAGTACTGGATAATATTATCATCAGTACTGGATAATATTATCGTCAGTGCTGGATAATATTATCATCAGTGCTGGATAATATTATTATTAGTGCTGGATAATATTATCATCAGTGCTGGATAATATTATTATTAGTGCTGGATAATATCATCAGTACTGGATAATATTATCATCAGTGCTGGATAATATTATTATTAGTGCTGGATAATATCATCAGTACTCGATAATATTCTCATCAGT
Source organism: Cherax quadricarinatus (assembly GCF_038502225.1). Classification (NCBI taxonomy): domain Eukaryota; kingdom Metazoa; phylum Arthropoda; class Malacostraca; order Decapoda; family Parastacidae; genus Cherax; species Cherax quadricarinatus. The sequence goes on from NC_091298.1 coordinate 46,352,424, forward strand.
GCTGGATAATATTATTATTAGTGCTGGATAATATCATCAGTACTGGATAATATTATCATCAGTGCTGGATAATATTATTATTAGTGCTGGATAATATCATCAGTGCTGGATAATATTATCATCAGTACTGGATAATATTATTATTAGTGCTGGATAATATTATCATCAGTGCTGGATAATAATATCATCAGTACTGGATAATATCATCAGTGGTGGATAATATTATCATCAGTGCTGGATATTATCATCAGTACTGGATAATATTATCATCAGTACTGGATAATATTATCATCAGTGCTGGATAATATTATCATCAGTACTGGATAATATTATCATCAGTACTGGATAATATTATCATCAGTACTGGATAATATTATCATCAGTGCTGGATAATATTATCATCAGTGCTGGATAATATTATCATCAGTACTGGATAATATTATCATCAGTACTGGATAATATTATCATCAGTGCTGGATAATATTATCATCAGTACTGGATAATATTATCATCAGTACTGGATAATATTATCATCAGTACTGGATAATATTATCATCAGTACTGGATAATATTATCATCAGTACTGGATAATATTATCATCAGTGCTGGATAATATTATCATCAGTACTGGATAATATTATCATCAGTGCTGGATAATATTATCATCAGTACTGGATAATATTATCATCAGTACTGGATAATATTATCATCAGTACTGGATAATATTATCATCAGTGCTGGATAATATTATCATCAGTACTGGATAATATTATCATCAGTACTGGATAATATTATCATCAGTGCTGGATAATATTATCATCAGTACTGGATAATATTATCGTCAGTGCTGGATAATATTATCATCAGTACTGGATAATATCATCAGTGCTGGATAATAATATAATCAGTACTGGATAATATCATCAGTGCTGGATAATATTATCATCAGTGCTGGATAATATTGTCATCAGTACTGGATAATATCATCAGTACTGGATAATATCATCAGTGCTGGATAATATTGTCATCAGTACTGGATAATATCATCAGTACTGGATAATATCATCAGTGCTGGATAATATTGTCATCAGTACTGGATAATATCATCAGTACTGGATAATATCATCAGTGCTGGATAATATTGTCATCAGTACTGGATAATATCATCAGTACTGGATAATATCATCAGTGCTGGATAATATTGTCATCAGTACTAGATAATATCATCAGTGCTGGATAATAATATCATCAGTACTGGATAATATCATCAGTGCTGGATAATATTATCATCTGTGCTGGATAATATTATCATCAGCGCTGGATAATATTATCATCAGTGCTGGATAATATTATCATCAGTGCTGGATAATATTATCATCAGTGCTGGATAATATTGTCATCAGTACTGGATAATATCATCAGTACTGGATAATATCATCAGTACTGGATAATATCATCAGTGCTGGATAATATTATCATCAGTACTGGATAATATCATCAGTACTGGATAATATCATTAGTACTGGATAATATCATCAGTGCTGGATAATATTGTCATCAGTGCTGGATAATAATATCATCAGTACTGGATAATATCATCAGTACTGGATAATATTGTCATCAGTGCTGGATAATAATATCATCAGTACTGGATAATATCATCAGTACTGGATAATATCATCAGTGCTGGATAATATTGTCATCAGTGCTGGATAATAATATCATCAGTACTGGATAATATCATCAGTACTGGATAATATCATCAGTGCTGGATAATATTATCATCAGTACTGGATAATATCATCAGTACTGGATAATATCATCAGTACTGGATAATATCATCAGTGCTGGATAATATTATCAGTACTGGATAATATCATCAGTGCTGGATAATATTGTCATCAGTGCTGGATAATATCGTCATCAGTACTCGATAATATCATCAGTACTGGATAATATCATCAGTGCTGGATAATATCATCAGTACTGGATAATATCATCAGTGCTGGATAATATTGTCATCAGTGCTGGATAATAATACAGATGATACAAAGTACCAGCCAGTTGATGAATAAGTCAAGTACTAAAGATAACCAAGTCTTCCAGATTAATCTTATTCATCAGACATAATGTGAGTCACAGCAGTGAGAAAAGTGACAGATAAACTTTAACATGAATAAACTAATATAACTCACAAGGATGCTGACTCACAAGGATGCTGACTCACAGGGATGCTGGCTCACAGGGATGCTGGCTCAAAAGGATGCTGACTCACAAGGATGCTGACTCACAAGGATGCTGACTCACAGGGATGCTGGCTCACAAGGATGCTGACTCACAAGGATGCTGACTCACAAGGATGCTGACTCACAGGGATGCTGGCTCACAGGGATGCTGGCTCACAAGGATGCTGACTCACAAGGATGCTGACTCACAAGGATGCTGGCTCACAAGGATGCTGACTCACAAGGATGCTGACTCACAAGGATGCTGACTCACAGGGATGCTGGCTCACAGGGATGCTGGCTCACAAGGATGCTGATTCACAAGGATGCTGGCTCACAAGGATGCTGACTCACAAGGATGCTGACTCACAAGGATGCTGACTCACAGGGATGCTGGCTCACAAGGATGCTGACTCACAAGGATGCTGACTCACAAGGATGCTGACTCACAAGGATGCTGACTCACAGGGATGCTGGCTCACAAGGATGCTGACTCACAAGGATGCTGACTCACAAGGATGCTGACTCACATGGATGCTGGCTCACAAGGATGCTGACTCACAAGGATGCTGACTCACAAGGATGCTGACTCACAACGATGCTGACTCACAAGGATGCTGGCTCACAACGATGCTGACTCACAAGGATGCTGGCTCACAAGGATGCTGACTCACAGGGATGCTAGCTCACAAGGATGCTGACTCACAAGGATGCTGGCTCACAACGATGCTGACTCACAAGGATGCTGGCTCACAAGGATTCTGACTTACAAGGATGCTGGCTCACAAGGATGCTGACTCACAAGGATGCTGACTCACAAGGATGCTGACTCACAGGGATGCTGGCTCACAAGGATGCTGACTCACAAGGATGCTGACTCACATGGATGCTGACTCACAGGGATGCTGGCTCACAGGGATGCTGGCTCACAAGGATGCTGACTCACAAGGATGCTGACTCACAAGGATGCTGGCTCACAAGGATGCTGACTCACAAGGATGCTGACTCACAAGGATGCTGACTCACAGGGATGCTGGCTCACAGGGATGCTGGCTCACAAGGATGCTGATTCACAAGGATGCTGGCTCACAAGGATGCTGACTCACAAGGATGCTGACTCACAAGGATGCTGACTCACAGGGATGCTGGCTCACAAGGATGCTGACTCACAAGGATGCTGACTCACAAGGATGCTGACTCACAAGGATGCTGACTCATAAGGATGCTGACTCACAGGGATGCTGGCTCACAAGGATGCTGACTCACAAGGATGCTGACTCACAAGGATGCTGACTCACATGGATGCTGGCTCACAAGGATGCTGACTCACAAGGATGCTGACTCACAAGGATGCTGATTCACAACGATGCTGACTCACAAGGATGCTGGCTCACAACGATGCTGACTCACAAGGATGCTGGCTCACAAGGATGCTGACTCACAGGGATGCTAGCTCACAAGGATGCTGACTCACAAGGATGCTGGCTCACAACGATGCTGACTCACAAGGATGCTGGCTCACAAGGATTCTGACTTACAAGGATGCTGGCTCACAAGGATGCTGACTCACAAGGATGCTGGCTCACAAGGATACTGACTCACAAGGATGCTGACTCATAAGGATGCTGACTCACAAGGATGCTGACTCACAGGGATGCTGGCTCACAAGGATGCTGACTCACAAGGATGCTGACTCACATGGATGCTGACTCACAAGGATGCTGACTCACAAGGATGCTGACTCACAGGGATGCTGGCTCACAAGGATGCTGACTCACAAGGATGCTGACTCACAAGGATGCTGACTCACAGGGATGCTGGCTCACAAGGATGCTGACTCACAAGGATGCTGACTCACAAGGATGCTGACTCACAACGATGCTGACTCACAAGGATGCTGGCTCACAACGATGCTGACTCACAAGGATGCTGGCTCACAAGGATGCTGACTCACAGGGATGCTAGCTCACAAGGATGCTGACTCACAAGGATGCTGGCTCACAACGATGCTGACTCACAAGGATGCTGGCTCACAAGGATTCTGACTTACAAGGATGCTGGCTCACAAGGATGCTGACTCACAAGGATGCTGGCTCACAAGGATGCTGACTCACAAGGATGCTGGCTCACAACGATGCTGACTCACAAGGATGCTGGCTCACAAGGATGCTGACTCACAGGGATGCTAGCTCACAAGGATGCTGACTCACAAGGATGCTGGCTCACAAGGATTCTGACTCACAAGGATGCTGGCTCACAACAATGCTTACTCACAACGATGCTGACTCACAAGGATGCCGGTTCACAAGGATGCTGGCTCACAAGGATGCCGGCTCACAAGGATGCTGGCTCACAAGGATGCTGGCTCACGATGATGCTGACTCACAAGGATGCTGGCTCACAACGATGCTGACTCACAAGGATGCTGACTCACAAGGATGCTGGCTCACAAGGATGCTGGCTCACAAGGATGCCGGCTCACAAGGATGCTGGCTCACAAGGATGCTGGCTCACAAGGATGCCGACTCACAAGGATGCTGGCTCACAAGGATGCTGACTCACAATTATGCTGACTCACAAGGATGCTGGCTCACAAGGATGCTGACTCACTAGGATGCTGGTTCACAAGGATGCTGACTCGCAAGGATGCTGGCTCACAACGATGCTGACTCACAACGATGCTGACTCATAAGGATGCTGACTCACAACGATGCTGGCTCACAACGATGCTGGCTCACAAGGATGCTGACTCACAACGATGCTGGCTCACAAGGATGCTGGCTCACAATGATGCTGACTCACAAGGATGCTGGCTCACAACGATGCTGGCTCACAAGGATGCTGGATCAAGGATGCTGACTCACAACAATGCTGACTCACAAGGATGCTGGCTCACAACGATGCTGACTCACAAGGATGCTGGCTCACAATGATGCTGACTCACAAGGATGCTGGCTCACAACGATGCTGACTCACAAGGATGCTGACTCACAAGGATGCTGGCTCACAACGATGCTGACTCACAACGATGCTGACTCACAACTATGCTGACTCACAAGGATGCTGGCTAACAACGATGCTGACTCACAAGGATGCTGGCTCACAAGGATGCTGGCTTACAACGATGCTGACTCACAAGGATGCTGGCTCACAACGATGCTGGCTCACAAGGATGCTGACTCACAAGGATGCTGACTCACAAGGATGCTGGCTCACATGGACGCTGACTCACAATTATGCTGACTCACAAGGATGCTGACTCACAAGGATGCTGACTCACAGAGATGCTGACTCACAAGGATGCTGGCTCACAAGGATGCTGGCTCACAAGGATGCCGGCTCACAAGGATGCTGGCTCACAAGGATGCTGGCTCACAAGGATGCCGACTCACAAGGATGCTGGCTCACAAGGATGCTGACTCACAAGGATGCTGACTCACAAGGATGCTGGCTCACAAGGATGCGGGCTCACAAGGATGCTGACTCACAAGGATGCTGGCTCACAAGGATGCTGACTCACAAGGATGCTGGCTCACAACGATGCTGACTCACAACGATGCTGACTCACAAGGATGCTGACTCACAAGGATGCTGGCTCACAACGATTCTGGTTCACAAGGATGCTGACTCACAAGGATGCTGGTTCACAAGGATGCTGGCTCACAACGATGCTGACTCACAAGGATGCTGGCTCACAACGATGCTGGCTCACAAGGATGCTGGCTCAAGGATGCTGACTCACAACGATGCTGACTCACAAGGATGCTGGCTCACAACGATGCTGACTCACAAGGATGCTGGCTCACAATGATGCTGACTCACAAGGATGCTGGCTCACAACGATGCTGACTCACAAGGATGCTGACTCACAAGGATGCTGGCTCACAACGATGCTGACTCACAACGATGCTGACTCACAACTATGCTGACTCACAAGGATGCTGACTCACAAGGATGCTGACTCACAAGGATGCTGACTCACAGGGATTCTGGCTCACAGGGATGCTGGCTTACAACGATGCTGACTCTCAAGGATGCTGGCTCACAACGATTCTGACTCACAAGGATGCTGACTCACAAGGATGCTGACTCACAAGGATGCTGACTCACAGGGATTCTGGCTCACAGGGATGCTGGCTCACAAGGATGCTGATTCACAAGGATGCTGGCTCACAAGGATGCTGACTCACAAGGATGCTGACTCACAAGGATGCTGACTCACAGGGATGCTGGCTCACAAGGATGCTGACTCACAAGGATGCTGACTCACAAGGATGCTGACTCACAAGGATGCTGACTCACAAGGATGCTGACTCACAGGGATGCTGGCTCACAAGGATGCTGACTCACAAGGATGCTGACTCACAAGGATGCTGACTCACATGGATGCTGGCTCACAAGGATGCTGACTCACAAGGATGCTGACTCACAAGGATGCTGACTCACAACGATGCTGACTCACAAGGATGCTGGCTCACAACGATGCTGACTCACAAGGATGCTGGCTCACAAGGATGCTGACTCACAGGGATGCTAGCTCACAAGGATGCTGACTCACAAGGATGCTGGCTCACAACGATGCTGACTCACAAGGATGCTGGCTCACAAGGATTCTGACTTACAAGGATGCTGGCTCACAAGGATGCTGACTCACAAGCATGCTGGCTCACAAGGATGCTGACTCACAAGGATGCTGACTCACAAGGATGCTGACTCACAAGGATGCTGACTCACAGGGATGCTGGCTCACAAGGATGCTGACTCACAAGGATGCTGACTCACAAGGATGCTGACTCACAAGGATGCTGACTCACAAGGATGCTGACTAACAGGGATGCTGGCTCACAAGGATGCTGACTCACAAGGATGCTGACTCACAAGGATGCTGACTCACAGGGATGCTGGCTCACAAGGATGCTGACTCACAAGGATGCTGACTCACAAGGATGCTGACTCACAACGATGCTGACTCACAAGGATGCTGGCTCACAACGATGCTGACTCACAAGGATGCTGGCTCACAAGGATGCTGACTCACAGGGATGCTAGCTCACAAGGATGCTGACTCACAAGGATGCTGGCTCACAACGATGCTGACTCACAAGGATGCTGGCTCACAAGGATTCTGACTTACAAGGATGCTGGCTCACAAGGATGCTGACTCACAAGGATGCTGGCTCACAAGGATGCTGACTCACAAGGATGCTGGCTCACAACGATGCTGACTCATAAGGATGCTGGCTCACAAGGATGCTGACTCACAGGGATGCTAGCTCACAAGGATGCTGACTCACAAGGATGCTGGCTCACAAGGATTCTGACTCACAAGGATGCTGGCTCACAACAATGCTTACTCACAACGATGCTGACTCACAAGGATGCCGGTTCACAAGGATGCTGGCTCACAAGGATGCCGGCTCACAAGGATGCTGGCTCACAAGGATGCTGGCTCACGATGATGCTGACTCACAAGGATGCTGGCTCACAACGATGCTGACTCACAAGGATGCTGACTCACAAGGATGCTGGCTCACAAGGATGCTGGCTCACAAGGATGCCGGCTCACAAGGATGCTGGCTCACAAGGATGCTGGCTCACAAGGATGCCGACTCACAAGGATGCTGGCTCACAAGGATGCTGACTCACAAGGATGCTGACTCACAAGGATGCTGGCTCACAAGGATGCTGACTCACTAGGATGCTGGTTCACAAGGATGCTGACTTGCAAGGATGCTGGCTCACAACGATGCTGACTCACAACGATGCTGACTCATAAGGATGCTGACTCACAACGATGCTGGCTCACAACGATGCTGGCTCACAAGGATGCTGACTCACAAGGATGCTGGCTCACAAGGATGCTGGCTCACAATGATGCTGACTCACAAGGATGCTGGCTCACAAGGATGCTGGATCAAGGATGCTGACTCACAACAATGCTGACTCACAAGGATGCTGGCTCACAACGATGCTGACTCACAAGGATGCTGGCTCACAATGATGCTGACTCACAAGGATGCTGGCTCACAACGATGCTGACTCACAAGGATGCTGACTCACAAGGATGCTGGCTCACAACGATACTGACTCACAACGATGCTGACTCACAACTATGCTGACTCACAAGGATACTGGCTAACAACGATGCTGACTCACAAGGATGCTGGCTCACAAGGATGCTGGCTTACAACGATGCTGACTCACAAGGATGCTGGCTCACAACGATGCTGGCTCACAAGGATGCTGACTCACAAGGATGCTGACTCACAAGGATGCTGGCTCACATGGACGCTGACTCACAATTATGCTGACTCACAAGGATGCTGACTCACAAGGATGCTGACTCACAGAGATGCTGACTCACAAGGATGCTGGCTCACAAGGATGCTGGCTCACAAGGATGCCGGCTCACAAGGATGCTGGCTCACAAGGATGCTGGCTCACAAGGATGCCGACTCACAAGGATGCTGGCTCACAAGGATGCTGACTCACAAGGATGCTGACTCACAAGGATGCTGGCTCACAAGGATGCGGGCTCACAAGGATGCTGACTCACAAGGATGCTGGCTCACAAGGATGCTGACTCACAAGGATGCTGGCTCACAACGATGCTGACTCACAACGATGCTGACTCACAAGGATGCTGACTCACAAGGATGCTGGCTCACAACGATTCTGGTTCACAAGGATGCTGACTCACAAGGATGCTGGTTCACAAGGATGCTGGCTCACAACGATGCTGACTCACAAGGATGCTGGCTCACAACGATGCTGGCTCACAAGGATGCTGGCTCAAGGATGCTGACTCACAACGATGCTGACTCACAAGGATGCTGGCTCACAACGATGCTGACTCACAAGGATGCTGGCTCACAATGATGCTGACTCACAAGGATGCTGGCTCACAACGATGCTGACTCACAAGGATGCTGACTCACAAGGATGCTGGCTCACAACGATGCTGACTCACAACGATGCTGACTCACAACTATGCTGACTCACAAGGATGCTGGCTAACAACGATGCTGACTCACAAGGATGCTGGCTCACAAGGATGCTGGCTTACAACGATGCTGACTCTCAAGGATGCTGGCTCACAACGATTCTGACTCACAAGGATGCTGACTCACAAGGATGCTGGCTCACAACGATGCTGGTTCACAAGGATGCTGACTCACAAGGATGCTGACTCACAAGGATGCTGGCTCACATGGACGCTGACTCACAATTATGCTGACTCACAAGGATGCTGACTCACAAGGATGCTGACTCACAAGGATACTGACTCACAAGGATGCTGACTCACAAGGATACTGACTCACAAGGATGCTGACTCACAAGGATGCTGACTCACAAGGATGCTGTCTCACAAGGATGCTGACTCACAAGGATGCTGACTCACAAGGATGCTGACTCACAAGGATACTGACTCACAAGGATGCTGACTCACAAGGATGCTGACTCACAAGGATGCTGACTCACAAGGATACTGACTCACAAGGATACTGACTCACAAGGATGCTGACTCACAAGGATGCTGACTCACAAGGATGCTGACTCACAAGGATGCTGACTCACAAGGATGCTGATTCACAGGGATGCTGACTCACAAGGATGCTGACTCACAAAGATACTGACTCACAAGGATGCTGACTCACAAGGATGCTGACTCACAAGGATGCTGACTCACAAGGATACTGACTCACAAGGATACTGACTCACAAGGATGCTGACTCACAAGGATGGTGACTCACAAGGATGCTGACTCACAAGGATACTGACTCACAAGGATGCTGACTCACAAGGATACTGACTCACAAGGATACTGACTCACAAGGATGCTGACTCACAAGGATACTGACTCACAAGGATACTGACTCACAAGGATGCTGACTCACAAGGATGCTGACTCACAAGGATACTGACTCACAAGGATGCTGACTCACAAGGATACTGACTCACAAGGATACTGACTCACAAGGATGCTGACTCACAGGGATACTGACTCACAAGGATGCTGACTCACAAGGATGCTGACTCACAAGGATGCTGACTCACAAGGATACTGACTCACAAGGATGCTGACTCACAAGGATGCTGACTCACAAGGATGCTGACTCACAAGGATGCTGACTCACAAGGATGCTGACTCACAAGGATACTGACTCACAAGGATACTGACTCACAAGGATGGTGACTCACAAGGATGCTGACTCACAAGGATACTGACTCACAAGGATGCTGACTCACAAGGATACTGACTCACAAGGATGCTGACTCACAAGGATACTGACTCACAAGGATGCTGACTCACAAGGATGCTGACTCACAAGGATGCTGACACACAAGGATACTGACTCACAAGGATGCTGACACTTAGGGATAGCCAGAAGATCTTCGGAAAAGTGAGAAATATTTACAATGTCTTGGTGCCAATAGGAGAGCAAACAACAGCCTGGCTTACTGCAGGAAACACCGAGCACAAGACACAAGAAACAGCAATGTGGACACGATACAGTGTTCCTGTCACACCACACAGGGAATAAGATGGACGATCCTGCTTCACTATTTCCGTAATATAGTTTTATAAACTATGGAGGATGCGAAGAGCAGCAGCAAAACTTGTATTGAGAACCAAACTGAGAAGAAAGATTTAATGCCCTCCACAAGATCTAACGAGAGGACCTCAAACAAGATTTGAAGATATAAGGGGACCTCATACTAGACTTGGTTATACAAGGGGGCCTCATACTACACTTGAAGATACAAGGGGGCCTCATACAAGACTTGAAGACACAAGGGGACGAAATACAAGACTTGAAGATACAAGGGAACCTCATACAAGGTTTGAAGATACAAGGGAACCTCATACAAGACTTGATACAAGGGGATCTCATACAAGACTTGAAGATAAAAGGGGGCCTCATACAAGACTTGAAGACACAAGGGAACCTTATATAAGACTTAAAGATACAAGGGAACCTCATATAAGACTTGATGATACAAGGGGATCTCATACAAGACTTAAAGATACAAGGGGGCCTCATACAAGACTTGAAGATACAAGGGGGATTCATATTAGGCTTGAAGATACAAGGGAGCCTCATACAAGGTTTGAAGATACAAGGGAACCTCATACAAGACTTGAAGATACAAGGGGGCCTCATACAAGACTTGAAAATACAATGGGGCCTCATACTAGACTTGAAGATACAAGGGGGCCTCATACTATAATTGATACAAAGAGGCCTCATACTAGGCTTGAAGATACAAGGGGGCCTCATACTAGACTTGAAGACACAAGGGGGCCTCATACTAGACTTGAAGATATAAGGGGGCCTCATACTAGACATGATACAAAGAGGCCTCATACTAGGCTTGAAGATACAAGGAGGCCTCATACTAGACTTGAAGACACAAGGGGGCCTCATACTAGACTTGAAGATACAAGGGGGCCTCATACAAGACTTGAGGACACAAGGGGGCCTCATACTAGGCTTGAAGATACAAAGGGGCCTCATGCTAGGCTTGAAGATACAAGGGGCCTCATACAAGTCTTGAAGATACAAGTGGGCCTCATACAAGACTTGAAGATACAATGGGGCCTCATACTAGACTTGATGATACAAGGGGGCCTCATACTAGACTTGAAGATACAAGGGGCCTCATATAAGACGTGAAGACACAAGGGGGCCTCATACTAGGCTTGAAGATACAAGGGGGCCTCATACAAGACTTGATACAAGGATGAATCACACTAAACTTGAAGATACTAGGGGTCCTCATACAAGACTTGAAGATACAAGGGGGCCTCATACTAGACTTGAAGATACAAGGGGGCCTCATACAAGACTTGAAGATACAAGGATGAATCACACTAAACTTGAAGATACAAGTCAACCTCATACTACGCATGAAGACAAAAGAGGGCCTCATACAAGACTTGAAGATACAAGGGGGGCTTCATACTAGACTTGATACAAGGGGAGGTCTCATACAAGACTTGAAGATATAAGGGGGCCTCATACAAGACTTGAAGATACAAGGGGGCCTCATACAAGACTTGAAGATACAAGGGGGCCTCATACAAGACTTGAAGATACAAGGGGGCCTCATACTAGACTTAAATATACAAGGATGAATCATACTAAACTTGAAGGTACAAGGCCGCCTCATGCTAGGCGTGAAGATACAAGGGGGCCTCATACTAGACTTGAATACACAAGGGGGGCCTCATACTAGGCTTGAAGACAAAAGGGGACCTCATACTAGGCTTGAAGACACAAGGGGCCTCATACAAGACTTGAAGATACAAGCGGGCCTCATACAAGACTTGAAGATACAAGGGAGCCTCATACAAGACTTGAAGATACAAGGGAACCTTATACTAGGCTTGAAGGTACAAGGATGAATCATACTAAACTTGAAGATACAAGGGGGCATCATACTAGACCTGAAGATACAAGGGGGCCTCATACTAGACCTTAAGATACAAGGGGGCCTCATACAAGACTTGAAGATACAAGGATGAATCATACTAAACTTGAAGATACAAGGGGGCCTCATACTAGACTTGAAAATACAAGGGAGCTCATACTAGACTTAAAGATACAAGGAGACCTCATACAAGACTTGAAGATACAAGGGGACCTCATACAAGACTTGAAGATACAAGGAGGCCTCATACAAGACTTGAAGATACAAGGGGGCCTCATACTAGATTTGAAGATACAAGGTTTCATACAAGACATGAAGATACAAGGGGGCCTCATACAAGACTTGAAGATACAAAGGGGCCTCATACAAGACTTGAAGATACAAAGGGGCCTCATACAAAACTTGAAGATACAAGGGGGGTTTCATACAAGACTTGAAAATACAAGGGGGCCTCATACAAGACTTGAAGATACAAGGGGGCCTCAAACAAGACTTGAAGATACAAATGGGCCTCATACAAGACTTGAAGATACAAGGGGGCCTCATACAAGACTTGAAGATACAAGGGGGCCTCATACAAGACTTGAAGATACAAGGGGGCCTCACACTAGGCTTGAAGATACAAGGAGGCCTCATACAAGACTTGAAGATACAAGGGAGCCTCATAATAGGCTTGAAGATACAAGGGAGCCTCATGCAAGAACTGAAGATACAAGGGAGCCTCATGCAAGAATTGAAGATACAAGCGGGTCTCATACTAGACTTGAAGATATAAGGGGATCTCATACAAGACTTTAAGATAAAAGGGAGCCTCATGCAAGACTTGAAGATACAAGGGAGCCTCAAACAAGACATGAAGATACAAGGGGGTCTCCTACTAGACTTGAAGACACAAGGGGGCCTCATACAAGACTTGAAGATATAAGGGGGCCTCATACAAGACTTGAAGATACAAGGGGGCATCATACAAGACTTGAAGATACAAGGGAGCCTCATACAAGACTTGAAGATACAAGGGGATCTCATACAAGACTTGAAGATACAAGGGGACCTCATACAAAGACTTGAAGATACAAGGGGACCTCATACAAGACTTGATACAAGGGGACCTCATACTAGGCTTGAAGATACAAGGGGACCTCATACTAGGCTTGAAGATACAAGGGGGCCTCATACTAGGTTTGAAGATACAAGGGGACCTCATACTAGGCTTGAAGATACAAGGGGGCCTCATACAAGGCTTGATACAAAAGGGCCTGATACTAGACTTCAAGATAATATACATGAATGTTGTTAAGTGATTCTTCACCATCAGATAACCTAGTGGACTAGGCCATATGTGTACGTGTGCTGTGTATGTACCCTTTCTCTCTCTGTCACTCACTCTCTCTCTCTCTCCACTGTTCCTATTTCAGACATAGCACCTCCAGTACCTACACTTCAACAATTTTAACATAAAAATGATAGAATAGCAAATTTTAATTCTGATGATGATCTCGAAACAATCACCAAGGAACCACAACAATCACTCATAACAAAGACCCACAACAATCACTCATAACAAGGAACTACAACAATCACTCATAACAAGGAACCACAACAATCACTTATAACAAGGAACCACACAACAATCACACACATCAATGAACCACACAACAATCACACACATAACAATGAACTGCACAACAATCACACACATAACAATGAACTGCACAACAATCACACACATAACAATGAATTGCACAACAATCACACACAACAATGAACTGCACAACAATCACACACATAACAATGAATTGCACAACAATCACACACAACAATGAACTGCACAACAATCACACACATAACAATGAACTACACAACAATCACACACATAACAATGAACTGCACAACAATCATACACAAAACAATGAACTACACAACAATCACACACATAACAATGAACTACGAAACAATCACACACATAACGAACTACGAAACAATCACACACATAACAATGAACTACGAAACAATCACACACATAACAATGAACTACGAAACAATCACACACATAACAATGAACTACGAAACAATCACACACATAACAATGAACTACGAAACAATCACACACATAACAATGAACTACGAAACAATCACATACATAACAACGAACTACACAACAATCACACACATAACAATGAACTGCACAACAATCACACAAAACAATGAACTGCACAACAATCACACACATAACAATGAACTACGAAACAATCACACACATAACAATGAACTACGAAACAATCACACACATAACAATGAACTACGAAACAATCACACACATAACAATGAACTACACAACAATCACACACAAAACAATGAACTGCACAACAATCACACACAAAACAATGAACTGCACAACAATCACACACATAACAATGAACTACGAAACAATCACACACATAACAACGAACTACGAAACAATCACACACATAACAACGAACTACGAAACAATCACACACATAACAACGAACTACGAAACAATCACACACATAACAATGAACTACACAACAATCACACACATAATGAACTACGAAACAATCACACACAAAACAATGAACTACACAACAATCACACACATAACAACGAACTACGAAACAATCACACATATAACAATGAAATACACAACAATCACACACATAACAATGAACTACGAAACAATCACACACATAACAATGAACTACGAAACAATCACACACATAACAATGAACTACACAACAATCACACACATAACAATGAACTACGAAACAATCACACACATAACAATGAACTACGAAACAATCACACACATAACAATGAACTACGAAACAATCACACACATAACAATGAACTACGAAACAATCACACACATAACAATGAACTACGAAACAATCACACACATAACAATGAACTGCACAACAATCACACACAAAACAATGAACTACGAAACAATCACACACATAACAATGAACTACGAAACAATCACACACATTACAATGAACTGCACAACAATCACACACATAACAATGAACTACGAAACAATCACACACATAACAATGAACTACGAAACAATCACACACAAAACAATGAACTACGAAACAATCACACACATAACAATGAACTACGAAACAATCACACACATAACAATGAACTGCACAACAATCACACACAAAACAATGAACTACGAAACAATCACACACATAACAATGAACTACGAAACAATCACACACATAATGAACTACGAAACAATCACACACATAACAATGAACTACGAAACAATCACACACATAACAATGAACTACACAACAATCACACACATAATGAACTACGAAACAATCACACACATAACAATGAACTACGAAACAATCGCACACATAACAATGAACTACGAAACAATCACACACATAACAATGAACTACGAAACAATCACACACATAACAATGAACTACGAAACAATCACACACATAACAATGAACTACACAACAATCACACACATAACAATGAACTGCACAACAATCACACACAAAACAATGAACTGCACAACAATCACACACATAACAATGAACTACGAAACAATCACACACATAACAATGAACTACGAAACAATCACACACATAACAATGAACTACGAAACAATCACACACATAACAATGAACTACACAACAATCACACACAAAACAATGAACTGCACAACAATCACACACATAATGAACTGCACAACAATCACACACATAACAATGAACTGCACAACAATCACACACAAAACAATGAACTACACAACAATCACACACAAAACAATGAACTGCACAACAATCACACACAAAACAATGAACTGCACAACAATCACACACATAACAATGAACTGCACAACAATCACACACAAAACAATGAACTGCACAACAATCACACACATAATGAACTGCACAACAATCACACCCATAACAATGAACTGCACAAAAATCACACACATTACAACGAACTGCACAACAATCACACACATAACAATGAACTGCACAACAATCACACACATAACAATGAACTGCACAACAATCACACACATAACAATGAACTGCACAACAATCACACACATAACAATGAACTGCACAACAATCACACACATAACAATGAACTGCAGAACAATCACACACAAAACAATGAACTGCACAACAATCACACACATAACAATGAACTGCACAACAATCACACACATAACAATGAACTGCACAACAATCACACACATAACAATGAACTACGAAACAACCACACACATAACAATGAACTACGAAACAATCACACACATAACAATGAACTGCACAACAATCACACACATAACAATGAACTGCATAACAATCACACACATAACAATGAACTACGAAACAATCACACACATAACAATGAACTACGAAACAATCACACACATAACAATGAACTGCACAACAATCACACACAAAACAATGAACTACGAAACAATCACACACATAAGAATGAACTACGAAACAATCACACACATAACAATGAACTGCACAACAATCACACACAAAACAATGAAACTAGAGGAAAGGCAAGTGAAGAATTGGCAGTATCAAGGTCCCAAGATGTTGCAGTGTCTGGCAGGATCTTGATACAGGGAATTCTTCACTTGCCTGTCTTATATGCATGACCTACTTCTACATGTGGATTTGTCCAATGTGATATCACCTACGACTGCTTCACCTCACCTGTCTACAGTATATAAGCCATTTTGCGCATATGCTGTATTCTTTCCAAGATTGACAGACGTTACATGGACTCCAGGCTGAGGGACTGATAACCTCAAACTCCTTCATGGCTTGTAAACCAGGCTGCCCAGCATGTAAGGCATTTGTGGTAGAGTGGTAAAGATCATCAATTGGGAACCTTGCCAGTTTTCCTGTAGTGGGATCGAACACCCTCACAGGGGATCAGCAGGAAAGGAGGATTAAATAAAACACGAATTAAACGAGAGGAAGGCAGGTCAATTTTTTTTTTTACTGTTGTGGTTCTCTTGAGTGGTAACCTGAGAGGTGCACGCTGATTGGCTTAGGGAATGCACTACGTGCCATGAGAGCAGCTTGATGATTGACTCACAGGATGCTTCCTTGATAGCCCAGTGATGATTGGATGATAGAACACTAGCGGTGTTGCTAACAGTCTCCCATCCTAATATTGTGACGTACGAGAGAGAGAGAGTGGATGGTAGGAAAGAGAGACAGACAGACAGAGATTCGGAAAGAGAAAGATGGTGAATGGCAGGAGAGAGAGAGAGAGACAGAGAGAGACAGAGAGAGAGATGGTGGATGGAAACAGAGATGGAAGGTGTGTATGAACTGGGTAAGTCAAGCAAGAAGCTTCCACTAACTCTAGTGGAAATACTACACAAATAACCCACAAATAGATGAATGAAACCTATGATAACATTAGGGTCCGCCTTGGACCATTAACTAGTCACAGAGAAGCACGTATATATACGTGTATATACACGAGAGGGGGGCGAGGTTAGTAGTAGAACGAGAAGAGATAGTAAATTGGTAGAAGTATTAGGAGTAGTGGTAGAAGCAGTGGTAGTGGTACTAGTAGTAGTAAGTAGTGCAACAGTGGCAGAAGAGACAATAAGTAGGAAGCTGCGGTAGTGGCACAAGAGTCAGAAAAATGAGTGTAAGCAGAACAACTATAGTAGTAGTAGCAGTAGTAGTAGTAGTAGTAGTAGTAGTAGTAGTAGCAGTAGTAGTAGTAGTAGTAGTGGTAGTAGTAGTGGTAGTAGTAGTAGTAGTAGTAGTAGTAGTAGTAGCAGTAGTAGTAGTAGTAGTAGTGGTAGTAGTAGTAGTAGTAGTAGTAGTAGTGGTAGTAGTAGTAGTAGTAGTGGTAGTAGTAGTAGTAGTAGTAGCAGTAGTAGTAGTAGTAGTAGTGGTAGTAGTAGTAGTAGTAGTAGTAGTAGTAGTAGCAGCAGTAGTAGTAGTAGTAGTAGTAGTAGAGGTAGTCTAAAGATAAGAGAAAAAAGAAAGGAGTACTGCAGGAGAGCCAATGGTCCACAAAAGGAGGATATAATGATCAGGTTAAGTGACGAGTCTTGTGAAGTTTGGAGAATGTGACAACGTACTGAGAAAGGAAGGCATCTACAGAGACAAAGACACAACTATGATTAATATTAGGAGTGTTGTATACAAGGCATGTTCAACAAGGCGACGTCTATGATGGCTAGAAAAAGGGAAGGCAGTTTTGACAGAGGACTAGTCAGTAGGATGACTGTGATCCCTAACATGAAGAAGGGAAGACAGTTTTGACAGAGGACTAGTCAGTAGGATGACTGTGATCCCTAACATGAAGAAGGGAAGGCAGTTTTGACAGAGGACTAGTCAGTAGGATGACTGTGATCCCTAACATGAAGAAGGGAAGAAAGTTTTGACAGAGGACTAGTCAGTAGGATGACTGTGATCCCTAACATGAAGAAGGGAAGACAGTTTTGACAGAGGACTAGTCAGTAGGATGACTGTGATCCCTAACATGAAGAAGGGAAGAAAGTTTTGACAGAGGACTAGTCAGTAGGATGACTGCGATTCCTAACATGAAGAAGGGAAGACAGTTTTGACAGAGGACTAGTCAGTAGGATGACTGTGATTCCTAACATGAAGAAGGGAAGACAGTTTTGACAGAGGACTAGTCAGTAGGATGACTGTGATTCCTAACATGAAGAAGGGAAGACAGTTTTGACAGAGGACCAGTCAGTAGGATGACTGTGATCCCTAACATGAAGAAGGGAAGAAAGTTTTGACAGAGGACTAGTCAGTAGGATGACTGTGATTCCTAACATGAAGAAGGGAAGACAGTTTTGACAGAGGACCAGTCAGTAGGATGACTGTGATCCCTAACATGAAGAAGGGAAGACAGTTTTGACAGAGGACTAGTCAGTAGGATGACTGTGATTCCTAACATGAAGAAGGGAAGACAGTTTTGACAGAGGACCAGTCAGTAGGATGACTGTGATCCCTAACATGAAGAAGGGAAGACAGTTTTGACAGAGGACTAGTCAGTAGGATGACTGTGATTCCTAACATGAAGAAGGGAAGACAGTTTTGACAGAGGACCAGTCAGTAGGATGACTGTGATCCCTAACATGAAGAAGGGAAGACAGTTTTGACAGAGGACTAGTCAGTAGGATGACTGTGATTCCTAACATGAAGAAGGGAAGACAGTTTTGACAGAGGACCAGTCAGTAGGATGACTGTGATCCCCAACATGAAGAAGGGAAGAAAGTTTTGACAGAGGACCAGTCAGTAGGATGACTGTGATCCCTAACATGAAGAAGGGAAGACAGTTTTGACAGAGGACCAGTCAGTAGGATGACTGTGATCCCTAACATGAAGAAGGGAAGACAGTTTTGACAGAGGACCAGTCAGTAGGATGACTGTGATCCCTAACATGAAGAAGGGAAGAAAGTTTTGACAGAGGACCAGTCAGTAGGATGACTGTGATCCCTAACATGAAGAAGGGAAGACAGTTTTGACAGAGGACCAGTCAGTAGGATGACTGTGATCCCTAACATGAAGAAGGGAAGAAAGTTTTGACAGAGGACTAGTCAGTAGGATGACTGTGATCCCTAACATAAGATAAGATAAGATAAGATAAGATTTCGTTCGGATTTTTAACCCCGGGGGGTTAGCCACCCAGGATAACCCAAGAAAGTCAGTGCGTCATCGAGGACTGTCTAACTTATTTCCATTGGGGTCCTTAATCTTGTCCCCCAGGATGCGACCCACACCAGTCGACCAACACCCAGGTACCTATTTGCTGCTAGGTGAACAGGACAACAGGTGTAAGGAAACGTGTCGAAATGTTTCCACCCGCCGGGAATCGAACCCGGGCCTCAGCGTGTGAAGTGGGAGCTTTAGCCACCAGGCCACCAATGAAGAAGGGAAGACAGTTTTGACAGAGGACCAGTCAGTAGGATGACTGTGATCCCTAACATGAAGAAGGGAAGACAGTTTTGACAGAGGACCAGTCAGTAGGATGACTGTGATCCCTAACATGAAGAAGGGAAGACAGTTTTGACAGAGGACCAGTCAGTAGGATGACTGTGATCCCTAACATGAAGAAGGGAAGACAGTTTTGACAGAGGACCAGTCAGTAGGATGACTGTGATCCCTAACATGAAGAAGGGAAGACAGTTTTGACAGAGGACCAGTCAGTAGGATGACTGTGATCTCTAGCATGCTCTTTAAGTCTACCAGAAAGAGAGCAGCCAGTTTCTCCCACTGCAATAATTTTACTTCTCCCACTACATTACTCTTACTTCTCCCACTACATCATTCTTACTTCTCCCACTACATCACTCTTACTTCTCCCACTACATCACTCTTACTTCTCCCACTACATCATTCTTAGTTCTCCCACTACATCATTTTTAGTTCTCCCACTATATCATTCTTAGTTCTCCCACTACATCACTCTAACTTCTCCCACTACATCACTCTTACTTCTCCCACTACATCACTCTTAGTTCTCCCACTACATCATTCTTAGTTCTCCCACTACATCACTCTTACTTCTCCCACTACATCATTTGTCAATAGCTTCAAAAACTACAGTACCAACATACCCAGGCACTCTGCCCCAGGCCCAGTAACAACATACCCAGGCACTCTGCCCCAGACCCAGTAACAACATACCCAGGCACTCTGCCCCAGACCCAGTAACAACATACCCAGGCACTCTGCCCCAGACCCAGTAACAACATACCCAGGCAATCTGCCCCAGGCCCAGTAACAACATATTCAGGCACTCTGCCCCAGGCCCAGTAACAACATACCCAGGCACTCTGCCCCAGGCCCAGTAACAACATACCCAGGCACTCTGCCCCAGACCCAGTAACAACATACCCAAGCACTCTGCCCCAGGCCCAGTAACAACATATTCAGGCACTCTGCCCCAGGCCCAGTAACAACATATTCAGGCACTCTGCCCCAGGCCCAGTAACAACATACCCAGGCACTCTGCCCCAGGCCCGGTAACAACATATTCAGGCACTCTGCCCCAGACCCAGTAACAACATACCCAGGCACTCTGCCCCAGACCCAGTAACAACATACCCACGCACTCTGCCCCAGGCCCAGTAACAACATACCCAGGCACTCTGCCCCAGGCCCGGTAACAACATATTCAGGCACTCTGCCCCAGACCCAGTAACAACATACCCAGGCACTCTGCCCCAGACCCAGTAACAACATACCCAGGCACTCTGCCCCAGACCCAGACTGCTGGAACTCAGTGTTCATCAAGAACTGCAAGAAACCCCTTTCACGTGCATTAAATATTGTATGGAGAGGGAGCCTGGACACGGGAGTCATCCCACACTCAATAAAAACAACGGATATAGCCCTACTCCACAAAGTTGGCAGTAAATCAATAACAAAGAATTATAGACCGATAAAACTGACGTCCCACATCACTAAAATCGTAGAAAAGAGTTTTAAGAAGCATGATCGTTAAGCACTTGGATTCACAACAGTTATACAACCTAGAGCAAAGTGGGTTTAGAACAATTATTCTACCATAACGACATTGTCTTGTGTGCTCTGGAAAACAAATAGAATGCATATGCAATATTCACTGATTTGTGCAATGACACACACAATGTGTGCAAAAGGAATTACTATAAAGATAGGCTGATAGATTTTCTTCTTCCTAACAAATGGAAGGTAAAGAGTATGAGTATAGAGAGTTAGGTCAGAGGCAGCTAGTGTGCAAAACAGTTTCCTTGGCAGACAGAGTCATCGTCCAGATGATCTCTCACGAGATCACGATGCTGACTATAATACAGAGTTGAAAGATACTGGTAAGTAAACCATACCCCCGGCCGGGATTGAACCCGCGGTACTTACCAGTCATACTGGTAAGTAGCAGCTGTGTTTCCTCTTCCCACATTGGAAGTTCAAATTAGGAAGGTGACCTTAATTTGCCTACAATATTACTGTCAGTTTTTAGACTTATTGTGTTGTAGAAGACTGGTGCCTGGGTTATCCTATGACAGTCTTATTGTGTTGTAGAAGACTGGTGCCTGGGTTATCCTATGACAGTCTTATTGTGTTGTAGAAGACTGGTGCCTGGGTTATCCTATGACAGTCTTATTGTGTTGTAGAAGACTGGTACCTGGGTTATCCTATGACAGTTTTATTGTGTTGTAGAAGACTGGTACCTGGGTTATCCTATGACAGTTTTATTGTGTTGTAGAAGACTGGTACCTGGGTTATCCTATGACAGTTTTATTGTGTTGTAGAAGACTGGTACCTGGGTGACAGTTTTATTGTGTTGTAGAAGACTGGTACCTGGGTTATCCTATGACAGTCTTATTGTGTTGTAGAAGACTGGTGCCTGGGTTATCCTATGACAGTCTTATTGTGTTGTAGAAGACTGGTACCTGGGTTATCCTATGACAGTTTTATTGTGTTGTAGAAGACTGGTACCTGGGTTATCCTATGACAGTTTTATTGTGTTGTAGAAGACTGATACCTGGGTTATCCTATGACAGTTTTATTGTGTTGTAGAAGACTGGTACCTGGGTTATCCTATGACAGTCTTATTGTGTTGTAGAAGACTGGTACCTGGGTTATCCTATGACAGTCTTATTGTGTTGTAGAAGACTGGTACCTGGGTTATCCTATGACAGTCTTATTGTGTTGTAGAAGACTGGTACCTGGGTTATCCTATGACAGTTTTATTGTGTTGTAGAAGACTGGTACCTGGGTTATCTTATGACAGTTTTATTGTGTTGTAGAAGACTGGTACCTGGGTTATCCTATGACAGTCTTATTGTGTTGTAGAAGACTGGTACCTGGGTTATCCTATGACAGTCTTATTGTGTTGTAGAAGACTGGTACCTGGGTTATCCTATGACAGTCTAATTGTGTTGTAGAAGACTGGTACCTGTGTTATCTTATGACAGTCTTATTGTGTTGTAGAAGACTGGTGCTTCGTATGAGGACACAGATTCCTCCAGACTGCGCTGTTCCTCTTCAGTATCTCATCACTGTTCATTTCTTTGCATTTCTTTCCTTGTTGTGTGTCCTTATCATTAACTTTTGTGTGTTTATTTAGAGAGAATGGAAGAGTAGAGGTTATGACTAGAGTCAAGGAAAGAGTTAGGCTTCTCTGACATTGATCTAGAGTCTTTGACCGCTGCTAACTTTCCACACATAGTAGAGCATATAGAAGAGAATAAAATGTGAGCAAATAGGAGAGAAATTAGATAGAAAGAAGCATAAAAACAGAAAGAGAGAACGATTAGAGAGGGAACCTAAGGAGCGTGAAAAATTAGAAAGAGATGAGAGAGCAAGAGAAGTCAGAACACGTGAAGTATTGGTGTTAGAACAACACAAGCTTGAAGACGAAGCTGAAAAACAAGCTTAGGAATAAATTCTTCAAGATCAAGCTGAACAACAGGCTTAGGAATAAAACCTTCAAGACCAAGCTGAACAACAAGCTTAGGAATAAAACCTACAAGATCAAGCTGAACAACAGGCTTAGGAATAAAACCTTCAAGATCAAGCTGAACAAGCTTAGGAATAAAACCTTCAAGATCAAGCTGAACAACAAGCTTAGGAATAAAACCTTCAAGATCAAGCTGAACAAGCTTAGGAATAAAACTTTCAAAATCAAGCTGAACAATAAGCTTAGGAATAAAACCTTCAAGATCAAGCTGAACAAGCTTAGGAATAAAACCTTCAAGATCAAGCTGAACAACAAGCTTAATAACAAAACCTTCAAAATCAAGCTGAACAACAGGCTTAGGAATAAAACCAAAAAGATCAAGCTGAACAACAAGCTTGGGAATAAAACCTTCAAGATCAAGCTGAATAACAAGCAAAGGAATAAAACCTTCAAGATCAAGCTGAACAACAAGCTTAGGAATAAAACCTTCAAGATAAAGCTGAACAACAAGCATAGGAATAAAACCTTCAAGTCCAAGCTGAACAACAAGCTTAGGAATAAAACCTTCAAGATCAAGCTGAGCAACAAGCTTAGAAACAAAACCTTCAAGATCAAGCTGAGCAACAAGCTTAGATATAAAACCTTCAAGATCAAGCTGAACAACAAGCGTAGGAGCAAAAACGATTTTAGTTTAAACTGGTGAGTGAAGGTGAAGAGAAGTTGTGGTGTTGCACTCACAACACAACATGTGGAGGTGGTGTTGCACTCACAACACAACATGTGGAGGTGGTGTTGCACTCACAACACATGTGGAGGTGGTGTTGCACTCACAACACAACATGTGGAGGTGGTGTTGCACTCACAACACATGTGGAGGTGGTGTTGCACTCACAACACAACATGTGGAGGTGGTGTTGCACTCACAACACATGTGGAGGTGGTGTTGCACTCACAACACAACATGTGGAGGTGGTGTTGCACTCACAACACAACATGTGGAGGTGGTGTTGCACTCACAACACAACATGTGGAGGTGGTGTTACACTCACAACACTACATGTGGAGGTGGTGTTGCACTCACAACACATGTGGAGGTGGTGTTGCACTCACAACACAACATGTGGAGGTGGTGTTGCACTCACAACACATGTGGAGGTGGTGTTGCACTCACAACACATGTGGAGGTGGTGTTGCACTCACAACACAACATGTGGAGGTGGTGTTGCACTCACAACACAACATGTGGAGGTGGTGTTGCACTCACAACACATGTGGAGGTGGTGTTGCACTCACAACACAACATGTGGAGGTGGTGTTGCACTCACAACACATGTGGAGGTGGTGTTGCACTCACAACACAACATGTGGAGGTGGTGTTACACTCACAACACAACATGTGGAGGTGGTGTTGCACTCACAACACAACATGTGGAGGTGGTGTTACACTCACAACACAAAATGTGGAGGTGGTGTTGCACTCACAACACAACATGTGGAGGTGGTGTTGCACTCACAACACAACATGTGGAGGTGGTGTTGCACTCACAACACAACATGTGGAGGTGGTGTTACACTCACAACACAACATGTGGAGGTGGTGTTGCACTCACAACACATGTGGAGGTGGTGTTGCACTCACAACACAACATGTGGAGGTGGTGTTGCACTCACAACACATGTGGAGGTGGTGTTGCACTCACAACACATGTGGAGGTGGTGTTACACTCACAACACAACATGTGGAGGTGGTGTTGCACTCAAAACACATGTGGAGGTGGTGTTGCACTCACAACACAACATGTGGAGGTGGTGTTGCACTCACAACACATGTGGAGGTGGTGTTGCACTCACAACACAACATGTGGAGGTGGTGTTGCACTCACAACACATGTGGAGGTGGTGTTGCACTCACAACACAACATGTGGAGGTGGTGTTACACTCACAACACAACATGTGGAGGTGGCGTTGCACTCACAACACATGTGGAGGTGGTGTTGCACTCACAACACATGTGGAGGTGGTGTTGCACTCACAACACAACATGTGGAGGTGGTGTTGCAATCACAACACATGTGGAGGTGGTGTTGCACTCACAACACAACATGTGGAGGTGGTGTTGCACTCACAACACATGTGGAGGTGGTGTTGCACTCACAACACAACATGTCGAGGTGGTGTTGCACTCACAACACAACATGTGGAGGTGGTGTTGCACTCACAACACATGTGGAGGTGGTGTTGCACTCACAACATAACATGTGGAGGTGGTGTTGCACTCACAACACAACATGTGGAGGTGGTGTTGCACTCACAACACAACATGTGGAGGTGGTGTTGCACTCACAACACAACATGTGGAGGTGGTGTTGCACTCACAACACATGTGGAGGTGGTGTTGCACTCACAACACAACATGTGGAGGTGGTGTTGCACTCACAACACATGTGGAGGTGGTGTTGCACTCACAACACAACATGTGGAGGTGGTGTTGCACTCACAACACATGTGGAGGTGGTGTTGCACTCACAACACATGTGGAGGTGGTGTTGCACTCACAACACAGCATGTGGAGGTGGTGTTGCACTCACAACACATGTGGAGGTGGTGTTGCACTCACATGTGGAGGTGGTATTGCACTCACAACACATGTGGAGGTGGTGTTGCACTCACAACACAACATGTGGAGGTGGTGTTGCACTCACAACACAACATGTGGAGGTGGTGTTGCACTCACAACACAACATGTGGAGGTGGTGTTGCACTCACAACACATGTGGAGGTGGTGTTGCACTCACAACACAACATGTGGAGGTGGTGTTGCACTCACAACACAACATGTGGAGGTGGTGTTGCACTCACAACACAACATGTGGAGGTGGTGTTGCACTCACAACACAACATGTGGAGGTGGTGTTGCACTCACAACACATGTGGAGGTGGTGTTGCACTCACAACACAACATGTGGAGGTGGTGTTGCACTCACAACACAACATGTGGAGGTGGTGTTGCACTCACAACACATGTGGAGGTGGTGTTGCACTCACAACACAACATGTGGAGGTGGTGTTGCACTCACAACACATGTGGAGGTGGTGTTGCACTCACAACACATGTGGAGGTGGTGTTGCACTCACAACACATGTGGAGGTGGTGTTGCACTCACAACACAACATGTGGAGGTGGTGTTGCACTCACAACACATGTGGAGGTGGTGCTGCACTCACAACACATGTGGAGGTGGTGTTGCACTCACAACACAATATGTGGAGGTGGTGTTGCACTCACAACACAACATGTGGAGGTGGTGTTGCACTGACAACACAACATGTGGAGGTGGTGTTGCACTCACAACACATGTGGAGGTGGTGTTGCACTCACAACACATGTGGAGGTGGTGTTGCACTCACAACACAACATGTGGAGGTGGTGTTGCACTCACAACACAACATGTGGAGGTGGTGTTGCACTCACAACACATGTAGAGGTGGTGTTGCACTCACAACACAACATGTGGAGGTGGTGTTGCACTCACAACACAACATGTGGAGGTGGTGTTGCACTCACAACACAACATGTGGAGGTGGTGTTGCACTCACAACACAACATGTGGAGGTGGTGTTGCACTCACAACACAACATGTGGAGGTGGTGTTGCACTCACAACACAACATGTGGAGGTGGTGTTGCACTCACAACACAACATGTGGAGGTGGTGTTGCACTCACGACACATGTGGAGGTGGTGTTGCACTCACAACACAACATGTGGAGGTGGTGTTGCACTCACAACACAACATGTGGAGGTGGTGTTGCACTCACAACACAACATGTGGAGGTGGTGTTGCACTCACAACACAACATGTGCAGGTGGTGTTGCACTCACAACTCAACATGTGGAGGTGGTGTTGCACTCACAACACAACATGTGGAGGTCGTGTTGCACTCACAGCACATGTGGAGGTGGTGTTGCGCTCACAACACATGTGGAGGTAGTATTGCACTCACAACACATGTGGAGGTGGTGTTGCACTCACAACAAAACATGTGGAGGTGGTGTTGCACTCACAACACAACATGTGGAGGTGGTGTTGCACTCACAACACATGTGGAGGTGGTGTTGCACTCACAACACAACATGTGGAGGTGGTGTTGCACTCACAACACAACATGTGGAGGTGGTGTTGCACTTAAAACACATGTGGAGGTGGTGTTGCACTCACAACACAACATGTGGAGGTGGTGTTGCACTCACAACACATGTGGAGGTGGTGTTGCACTCACAACACATGTGGAGGTGGTGTTGCACTCACAACACATGTGGAGGTGGTGTTGCACTCACAACACAACATGTGGAGGTGGTGTTGCACTCACAACACATGTAGAGGTGGTGTTGCACTCACAACACAACATGTGGAGGTGGTGTTGCACTCACAACACAAAATGTGGAGGTGGTGTTGCACTCACAACACAACATATGGAGGTGGTGTTGCACTCAACACAACATGTGGAGGTGGTGTTGCACTCACAACACAACATGTGGAGGTGGTGTTGCACTCACAACACAACATGTGGAGGTGTTGTTGCACTCACAACACAACATGTGGAGGTGGTGTTGCACTTACGACACATGTGGAGGTTGTGTTGCACTCACAACACAACATGTGGAGGTGGCGCTGCACTCACAACACAACATGTGGAGGTGGTGTTGCACTCACAACACAACATGTGGAGGTGGTGTTGCACTCACAACACAACATGTGCAGGTGGTGTTGCACTCACAACTCAACATGTGGAGGTGGTGTTGCACTCACAACACAACATGTGCAGGTGGTGTTGCACTCACCACCCAACATGTGCAGGTGGTGTTTCACTCACAACACAACATG
Organism: Cherax quadricarinatus; assembly: GCF_038502225.1. Classification (NCBI taxonomy): domain Eukaryota; kingdom Metazoa; phylum Arthropoda; class Malacostraca; order Decapoda; family Parastacidae; genus Cherax; species Cherax quadricarinatus. The sequence continues at coordinate 46,381,426 of NC_091298.1, forward strand.
TGGAGGTGGTGTTGCACTCACAACACAACATGTGGAGGTGGTGTTGCACTCACAACACATGTGGAGGTGGTGTTGCACTCACAACACAACATGTGCAGGTGGTGTTGCACTCACAACACATGTGGAGGTGGTGTTGCACTCACAACACAACATGAGGAGGTGGTGTTGCACTCACAACACAACATGGGCAGGTGGTGTTGCACTCACAACACATGTGCAGCTCGTGTTGCACTCACAACACAACATGGGCAGGTGGTGTTGCACTCACAACACAACATGTGGAGGTGGTGTTGCACTCACAACACATGTGCAGCTCGTGTTGCACTCACAACACAACATGTGCAGGTTGTGTTGCACTCACAACACAACATGTGGAGGTGGTGTTGCACTCACAACACATGTGGAGGTGGTGTTGCACTCACAACACAACATGTGGAGGTGGTGTTACACTCACAGCACAACATGTGGAGGTGGTGTTGCACTCACAACACAACATGATGAGGTGGTGTTGCACTCAGAACACAACAGGTGGAGGTGGTGTTACACTCACAACACAACATGTGGAGGTGGCGTAGCACTCACAACACAACATGTGGAGGTGGTGTTGCACTCACAACACAACATGTGGAGGTGGTGTTGCACTCACAGCACATGTGGAGGTGGTGTTGCGCTCACAACACATGTGGAGGTAGTATTGCACTCACAACACATGTGGAGGTGGTGTTGCACTCACAACAAAACATGTGGAGGTGGTGTTGCACTCACAACACAATATGTGGAGGTGGTGTTGCACTCACACATGTGGAGGTGGTGTTGCACTCACAACACATGTGGAGGTGGTTTTGCACTCACAACACAACATGTGGAGGTGGTGTTGCACTCAACCCAACATGTGGGGGTGGTGTTGCACTTACCACACATGTGGAGGAGGTGTTGCACTCACAACACATGTGGAGGTGGTGTTGCACTTACCACACAACATGTGGAGGTGGTGTTGCACTCACAACACAACATGTGGAGGTGGTGTTCCACTCACAACACATGTGGAGGTGGTGTTGCACTCACAACATAACATGTGGAGGTGGTGTTGCACTCAACCCAACATGTGGGGGTGGTGTTGCACTTACCACACATGTGGAGGAGGTGTTGCACTCACAACACATGTGGAGGTGGTGTTGCACTTACCACACAACATGTGGAGGTGGTGTTGCACTCACAACACAACATGTGGAGGTGGTGTTCCACTCAACCCAACATGTGGAGGTGGTGTTGCGCTTACCACACATGTGGAGTTGGTGTTGCACTCACAACACATGTAGAGGTGGTGTTGCACTTACCACACAACATGTGGAGGTGGTGTTGCACTCACAACACAACATGTGGAGGTGGTGTTGCACTCATCACCCAACATGTGGAGGTGGTGTTGCACTCACAACACAACATGTGGAGGTGGTGTTGCACTCACAACACAACATGTGCAGGTGGTGTTGCACTCACAACACAACATGCGGAGGTGGTGTTTCACTCAATACAACATGTGCAGGTGGTGTTGCACTCACCACCCAACATGTGGAGGTGGAGTTGCACTCACAACACAACATGTGGAGGTGGTTTTGCAATCACAGCACATGTGCAGGTGGTGTTGCACTCACAACACAACATGTGGAGGTGGTGTTGCACTCACAACACAATATGTGGAGGTGGTGTTGCACTCACAACACAACATGTGGAGGTGGTATTGCACTCACAACACATGTGGAGGTGGTGTTGCACTCACAACACAACATGTGGAGGTGGTGTTGCACTCACAACACAACATGTGGAGGTGGTGTTGCACTCACAACACATGTGGAGGTGGTGTTGCACTCACAACACATGTGGAGGTGGTGTTGCACTCACAACACATGTGGAGGAGGTATTGCACTCACAACACATGTGGAGGTGGTGTTGCACTCACAACAAAACATGTGGAGGTGGTGTTGCACTCACAACACACCATGTGGAGGTGGTGTTGCACTCACCATAGAACATGTGGAGGTGATGTTGCACTCACCACAGAACATGTGGAGGTGGTGTTGCACTCACAACACAACATGTGGTGGTGGTGTTGCACTCACAACACAACATGTGGAGGTGGTGTTACACTCACAACACAACATGTGGAGGTGGTGTTGCACTCACAACACAACATGAGGAGGTGGTGTTGCACTCACAACACAACATGTGGAGGTGGTGTTACACTCACAACACATGTGGAGGTGGTGTTGCACTCACAACACATGTGGAGGTGGTGTTGCACTCACAACACAACATGTGGAGGTGGTGTTGCACACACCACACATGTGGAGGTGGTGTTGCACTCACAACACATGTCGAGGTGGTGTTGCACTCACAACACAACATGTGGAGGTGGTGTTGCACTCACAACACAACATGTGGAGGTGGTGTTGCACTCACAACACAACATGTGGAGGTGGTGTTGCACTCACAACACATGTGGAGGTGGTGTTGCACTCACAACACAACATGTGGAGGTGGTGTTGCACTCACAACACATGTGGAGGTGGTGTTGCACTCACAACACAACATGTGGAGGTGGTGTTACACTCACAACACAACATGTGGAGGTGGTGTTGCACTCACAACACAACATGTGGAGGTGGTGTTACACTCACAACACAACATGTGGAGGTGGTGTTGCACTCACAACACAACATGTGGAGGTGGTGTTGCACTCACAACACAACATGTGGAGGTGGTGTTGCACTCACAACACAACATGTGGAGGTGGTGTTACACTCACAACACAACATGTGGAGGTGGTGTTGCACTCACAACACATGTGGAGGTGGTGTTGCACTCACAACACAACATGTGGAGGTGGTGTTGCACTCACAACACATGTGGAGGTGGTGTTGCACTCACAACACATGTGGAGGTGGTGTTACACTCACAACACAACATGTGGAGGTGGTGTTGCACTCACAACACATGTGGAGGTGGTGTTGCACTCACAACACAACATGTGGAGGTGGTGTTGCACTCACAACACATGTGGAGGTGGTGTTGCACTCACAACACAACATGTGGAGGTGGTGTTGCACTCACAACACATGTGGAGGTGGTGTTGCACTCACAACACAACATGTGGAGGTGGTGTTACACTCACAACACAACATGTGGAGGTGGCGTTGCACTCACAACACATGTGGAGGTGGTGTTGCACTCACAACACATGTGGAGGTGGTGTTGCACTCACAACACAACATGTGGAGGTGGTGTTGCACTCACAACACATGTGGAGGTGGTGTTGCACTCACAACACAACATGTGGAGGTGGTGTTGCACTCACAACACAACATGTGGAGGTGGTGTTGCACTCACAACACAACATGTCGAGGTGGTGTTGCACTCACAACACAACATGTGGAGGTGGTGTTGCACTCACAACACATGTGGAGGTGGTGTTGCACTCACAACACAACATGTGGAGGTGGTGTTGCACTCACATGTGGAGGTGGTGTTGCACTCACAACACAACATGTGGAGGTGGTGTTGCACTCACAACACATGTGGAGGTGGTGTTGCACTCACAACACAACATGTGGAGGTGGTGTTGCACTCACAACACAACATGTGGAGGTGGTGTTGCACTCACAACACATGTGGAGGTGGTGTTGCACTCACAACATAACATGTGGAGGTGGTGTTGCACTCACAACACAACATGTGGAGGTGGTGTTGCACTCACAACACAACATGTGGAGGTGGTGTTGCACTCACAACACAACATGTGGAGGTGGTGTTGCACTCACAACACATGTGGAGGTGGTGTTGCACTCACAACACAACATGTGGAGGTGGTGTTGCACTCACAACACATGTGGAGGTGGTGTTGCACTCACAACACAACATGTGGAGGTGGTGTTGCACTCACAACACATGTGGAGGTGGTGTTGCACTCACAACACATGTGGAGGTGGTGTTGCACTCACAACACACATGTGGAGGTGGTGTTGCACTCACAACACAACATGTGGAGGTGGTGTTGCACTCACAACACATGTGGAGGTGGTGTTGCACTCACAACACAACATGTGGAGGTGGTGTTGCACTCACAACACAACATGTGGAGGTGGTGTTGCACTCACAACACAACATGTGGAGGTGGTGTTGCACTCACAACACTAACAACACAACATGTGGAGGTGGGGTTGCACTCACAACACAACATGTGGAGGTGGTGTTGCACTCACAACACAACATGTGGAGGTGGTGTTGCACTCACAACACAACATGTGGAGGTGGTGTTGCACTTACGACACATGTGGACGTTGTGTTGCACTCACAACACAACATGTGGAGGTGGCGCTGCACTCACAACACAACATGTGGAGGTGGTGTTGCACTCACAACACAACATGTGGAGGTGGTGTTGCACTCACAACACAACATGTGCAGGTGGTGTTGCACTCACAACTCAACATGTGGAGGTGGTGTTGCACTCACAACACAACATGTGCAGGTGGTGTTGCACTCACCACCCAACATGTGCAGGTGGTGTTGCACTCACAACACAACATGTGGAGGTGGTGTTGCACTCACAACACAACATGTGGAGGTGGTATTGCACTCGCAACACATGTGGAGGTGGTGTTGCACTCACAACACAACATGTGCAGGTGGTGTTGCACTCACAACACATCTTGAGGTGGTGTTGCTGTCAGAACACAACATGTGGAGGTGGTGTTGCACTCACAACACAACATGGGCAGGTGGTGTTGCACTCACAAGACATGTGCAGCTCGTGTTGCACTCACAACACAACATGGGCAGGTGGTGTTGCACTCACAACACAACATGTGGAGGTGGTGTTGCACTCACAACACATGTGCAGCTCGTGTTGCACTCACAACACAACATGTGCAGGTTGTGTTGCACTCACAACACAACATGTGGAGGTGGTGTTGCACTCACAACACATGTGGAGGTGGTGTTGCACTCACAACACAACATGTGGAGGTGGTGTTGCACTCACAGGTGGTGTTGCACTCACAACACAACATGTGGAGGTGGTGTTGCACTCACAACACAACATCACAACACATGTGGAGGTGGTGTTGCACTCAGAACACAACAGGTGGAGGTGGTGTTACACTCACAACACAACATGTGGAGGTGGCGTAGCACTCACAACACAACATGTGGAGGTGGTGTTGCACTCACAACACAACATGTGGAGGTGGTGTTGCACTCACAGCACATGTGGAGGTGGTGTTGCGCTCACAACACATGTGGAGGTAGTATTGCACTCACAACACATGTGGAGGTGGTGTTGCACTCACAACAAAACATGTGGAGGTGGTGTTGCACTCACAACACAATATGTGGAGGTGGTGTTGCACTCACACATGTGGAGGTGGTGTTGCACTCACAACACATGTGGAGGTGGTTTTGCACTCACAACACAACATGTGGAGGTGGTGTTGCACTCAACCCAACATGTGGGGGTGGTGTTGCACTTACCACACATGTGGAGGAGGTGTTGCACTCACAACACATGTGGAGGTGGTGTTGCACTTACCACACAACATGTGGAGGTGGTGTTGCACTCACAACACAACATGTGGAGGTGGTGTTCCACTCAACCCAACACGTGGAGGTGGTGTTGCGCTTACCACACATGTGGAGTTGGTGTTGCACTCACAACACATGTAGAGGTGGTGTTGCACTTACCACACAACATGTGGAGGTGGTGTTGCACTCACAACACACATGTGGAGGTGGTGTTGCACTCATCACCCAACATGTGGAGGTGGTGTTGCACTCACAACACAACATGTGGAGGTGGTGTTGCACTCACAACACAACATGTGGAGGTGGTGTTGCACTCACAACACAACATGTGGAGGTGGTGTTGCACTAAACACAACAAGTGCAGGTGGTGTTGCACTCACCACACAACATGTGGAGGTGGTGTTGCACTCACAACACAACATGTGGAGGTGGTGTTGCACTCACAACACATCATGTGGAGGTGGTTTTGCACTCACAGCACATGTGCAGGTGGTGTTGCAATCACAACACAACATGTGGAGGTGGTGTTGCACTCACAACACAATATGTGGAGGTGGTGTTGCACTCACAACACAACATGTGGAGGTGGTATTGCACTCACAACACATGTGGAGGTGGTGTTGCACTCACAACACAACATGTGGAGGTGGTGTTGCACTCACAACACAACATGTGGAGGTGGTGTTGCACTCACAACACATGTGGAGGTGGTGTTGCACTCACAACACATGTGGAGGTGGTGTTGCACTCACAACACATGTGGAGGAGGTATTGCACTCACAACACATGTGGAGGTGGTGTTGCACTCACAACAAAACATGTGGAGGTGGTGTTGCACTCACAACACACCATGTGGAGGTGGTGTTGCACTCACCATAGAACATGTGGAGGTGATGTTGCACTCACCTCAGAACATGTGGAGGTGGTGTTGCACTCACAACACAACATGTGGTGGTGGTGTTGCACTCACAACACAACATGTTGAGGTGGTGTTGCACTCACAACATAACATGTGGAGGTGGTGTTGCACTTACCACACAACATGTGGAGGTGGTGTTGCACTCACAGCACATGTGGAGGTGGTGTTGCAGTCACAACACAACATGTAGATGTGGTGTTGCACTCACAACACACCATGTGGAGGTGGTGTTGCACTCACAACACAACATGTGGAGGTGGTGTTGCACTCACAACACTTTTGGAGGTGTTGTTACACTTACCACAAAACATGTGGAGGTGGTGTTGCACTCACAACACAACATGTGGAGGTGGTGTTGCACTGACAACACAACATGTGGAGGTGGTGTTGCACTCACAACACATGTGGAGGTGGTGTTGCACTCACAACACATGTGGAGGTGGTGTTGCACTCACAACACAACATGGGGAGGTGGTGTTGCACTCACAACACAACATGTGGAGGTGGTGTTGCACTCACAACACATGTAGAGGTGGTGTTGCACTCACAACACAACATGTGGAGGTGGTGTTGCACTCACAACACAAAATGTGGAGGTGGTGTTGCACTCACAACACAACATATGGAGGTGGTGTTGCACTCAACACAACATGTGGAGGTGGTGTTGCACTCACAACACAACATGTGGAGGTGGTGTTGCACTCACAACACAACATGTGGAGGTGGTGTTGCACTCACAACACAACATGTGGAGGTGGTGTTGCACTTACGACACATGTGGAGGTTGTGTTGCACTCACAACACAACATGTGGAGGTGGCGCTGCACTCACAACACAACATGTGGAGGTGGTGTTGCACTCACAACACAACATGTGGAGGTGGTGTTGCACTCACAACACAACATGTGCAGGTGGTGTTGCACTCACAACTCAACATGTGGAGGTGGTGTTGCACTCACAACACAACATGTGCAGGTGGTGTTGCACTCACCACCCAACATGTGCAGGTGGTGTTGCACTCACAACACAACATGTGGAGGTGGTGTTGCACTCACAACACAACATGTGGAGGTGGTGTTGCACTCACAACACATGTGGAGGTGGTGTTGCACTCACAACACAACATGTGCAGGTGGTGTTGCACTCACAACACATGTGGAGGTGGTGTTGCACTCACAACACAACATGAGGAGGTGGTGTTGCACTCACAACACAACATGGGCAGGTGGTGTTGCACTCACAACACATGTGCAGCTCGTGTTGCACTCACAACACAACATGGGCAGGTGGTGTTGCACTCACAACACAACATGTGGAGGTGGTGTTGCACTCACAACACATGTGCAGCTCGTGTTGCACTCACAACACAACATGTGCAGGTTGTGTTGCACTCACAACACAACATGTGGAGGTGGTGTTGCACTCACAACACATGTGGAGGTGGTGTTGCACTCACAACACAACATGTGGAGGTGGTGTTACACTCACAGCACAACATGTGGAGGTGGTGTTGCACTCACAACACAACATGTGGAGGTGGTGTTGCACTCAGAACACAACAGGTGGAGGTGGTGTTACACTCACAACACAACATGTGGAGGTGGCGTAGCACTCACAACACAACATGTGGAGGTGGTGTTGCACTCACAACACAACATGTGGAGGTGGTGTTGCACTCACAGCACATGTGGAGGTGGTGTTGCGCTCACAACACATGTGGAGGTAGTATTGCACTCACAACACATGTGGAGGTGGTGTTGCACTCACAACAAAACATGTGGAGGTGGTGTTGCACTCACAACACAATATGTGGAGGTGGTGTTGCACTCACACATGTGGAGGTGGTGTTGCACTCACAACACATGTGGAGGTGGTTTTGCACTCACAACACAACATGTGGAGGTGGTGTTGCACTCAACCCAACATGTGGGGGTGGTGTTGCACTTACCACACATGTGGAGGAGGTGTTGCACTCACAACACATGTGGAGGTGGTGTTGCACTTACCACACAACATGTGGAGGTGGTGTTGCACTCACAACACAACATGTGGAGGTGGTGTTCCACTCAACCCAACACGTGGAGGTGGTGTTGCGCTTACCACACATGTGGAGTTGGTGTTGCACTCACAACACATGTAGAGGTGGTGTTGCACTTACCACACAACATGTGGAGGTGGTGTTGCACTCACAACACAACATGTGGAGGTGGTGTTGCACTCATCACCCAACATGTGGAGGTGGTGTTGCACTCACAACACAACATGTGGAGGTGGTGTTGCACTCACAACACAACATGTGCAGGTGGTGTTGCACTCACAACACAACATGCGGAGGTGGTGTTGCACTCAATACAACATGTGCAGGTGGTGTTGCACTCACCACCCAACATGTGGAGGTGGAGTTGCACTCACAACACAACATGTGGAGGTGGTGTTGTACTCACAACACAACATGTGGAGGTGGTTTTGCACTCACAGCACATGTGCAGGTGGTGTTGCAATCACAACACAACATGTGGAGGTGGTGTTGCACTCACAACACAATATGTGGAGGTGGTGTTGCACTCACAACACAACATGTGGAGATGGTATTGCACTCACAACACATGTGGAGGTGGTGTTGCACTCACAACACAACATGTGGAGGTGGTGTTGCACTCACAACACAACATGTGGAGGTGGTGTTGCACTCACAACACATGTGGAGGTGGTGTTGCACTCACAACACATGTGGAGGTGGTGTTGCACTCACAACACATGTGGAGGAGGTATTGCACTCACAACACATGTGGAGGTGGTGTTGCACTCACAACAAAACATGTGGAGGTGGTGTTGCACTCACAACACACCATGTGGAGGTGGTGTTGCACTCACCATAGAACATGTGGAGGTGATGTTGCACTCACCTCAGAACATGTGGAGGTGGTGTTGCACTCACAGCACATGTGGAGGTGGTGTTGCAGTCACAACACAACATGTAGATGTGGTGTTGCACTCACAACACACCATGTGGAGGTGGTGTTGCACTCACAACACAACATGTGGAGGTGGTGTTGCACTCACAACACTTTTGGAGGTGTTGTTACACTTACCACAAAACATGTGGAGGTGGTGTTGCACTCACAACACAACATGTGGAGGTGGTGTTGCACTCACTTACACTTACCACAAAACATGTGGAGGTGGTGTTGCACTCACAACACAACATGTGGAGGTGGTGTTGCACTCACAACACAACATGTGGAGGTGGTGTTGCACTCACAACACAAAATGTGGAGGTGGTGTTGCACTCACAACACAACATGTGGAGGTGGTGTTGCACTCACAACACATGTGGAGGTGGTGTTGCACTCACAACACAACATGTGGAGGTGGTGTTGCACTCACAACACATGTGGAGGTGGTGTTGCACTCACAACACAACATGTGGAGGTGGTGTTGCACTCACCACACAACATGTGGAGGTGGTGTTGTACATGTGGAGGTGGTGTTCACACACAACATGTGGAGGTGGTGTTGCACTCACAACACAACATGTGGAGGTGGTGTTGCACTCACCACACAACATGTGGAGGTGGTGTTGTACACACCACAAATGTGGAGGTGGTGTTGCACACACCACACATGTGGAGGTGTTGCTACACTCACCACACAGCATGTGGAGGTGGTGTTGCACACACCACAAATGTGGAGGTGGTGTTGCACACACCACACATGTGGAGGTGGTGTTGCACACACCACAAATGTGGAGGTGGTGTTGCACACACCACACATGTGGAGGTGGTGTTGCACACACCACAAATGTGGAGGTGTTGTTACACTCACCACACAGCATGTGGAGGTGGTGTTGCACACACCACACATGTGGAGGTGGTGTTGCACACACCACAAAACATGTGGAGGTGGTGTTGCACACACCACACATGTGGAGGTGGTGTTGCACACACCACAAAACATGTGGAGGTGGTGTTGCACACACCACAAAACATGTGGAGGTGTTGTTACACTCACCACACAGCATGTGGAGGTGGTGTTGCACTCCACATATGTTGAGGTGGTGTTGCTCTCATAACACAACATGTGGAGGTGGTGTTGCACTCACAACACAACATGTGGAGATTGTGTTGCACTCACAACACAACATGTGGAGGTGGTGTTGCACTCACAACGCAACATGTGGAGGTGGTGTTGCACTCACAACACATGTGGAGGTGGTGTTGCACTCATCACCCAACATGTGGAGGTGGTGTTGCAATCAAAAAACAACATGTGGAGGTTGTGTTGCACTTCCCACACATGTGGAGGTGGTGTTGCACTCACAACACATGTGGAGGTGGTGTTGCAGTCACAACACAACATGTGGAGGTTGTGTTGCACTTCCCACACATGTTGAGGTGGTGTTGCACTCACAACACATGTGGAGGTGGTGTTTCACTTACCACGGAACATGTGCAGGTGGTGTTGCACTCACAACACAACATGTGGAGGTGGTGTTGCACTCACAACACAATATGTGGAGGTGGTGTTGCACTCACAACACATGTGGAGGTGGTGTTGCACTTACCACACAACATGTGGAGGTGGTGATGCACTCACAACACATGTGGAGGTGGTGTTGCACTCACAACACAACATGTGGAGGTGGTGTTGCACTCACAATACAATATGTGGAGGTGGTGTTGCACTCACAACACAACATGTGTAGGTGGTGTTGCACTCACAACACATGTGGAGGTGGTATTACACTCACAACACAACATGTAGAGGTGGTGTTGCACTCACAAAACATGTGGAGGTGGTGTTGCACTCACAACACAACATGTGGAGGTGGTGTTGCACTCACAACACATGTGGAGGTGGTGTTGCACTCACAACACAACATGTGGAGGTGGTGTTGCACTCAACCCAACATGTGGAGGTGGTGTTGCACTTACAACACATGTGGAGGTGGTGTTGCACTCACAACACAACATGTGGAGGTGGTGTTGCACTCACAACACATGTGGAGGTTGTGTTGCACTCACAACACAACATGTGGAGGTGGTGTTGCACTCACAACACAACATGTGGAGGTGGTGTTGCACTCAACCCAACATGTGGAGGTGGTGTTGCACTTACAACACATGTGGAGGTGGTGTTGCACTCACAACACAACATGTGGAGGTGGTGTTGCACTCAACCCAACATGTGGAGGTGGTGTTGCACTCACAACACATGTGGAGGTGGTGTTGCACTCACAACACAACATGTGGAGTCTAGCACCATCCACACAAGACATGCTCATAACCTCCAACATCATACCAGATCGTCTTCGAGGATGATGGATTGATTACAACGTCTTTACAACTGTACTGCTGCTGCCTCTGTAGTCGACTGTAGAAGCCTAATGTGTAGATTTAAATATACCTAAATTTACACATCGTCTTACGTATCGCTATTGTATACAATACACGATTAACCCGAGCATTGGAGAGAGAAGCTTACGACGACGCGTCTTAGTGACACTAAGACACAAGAGTGACGGAAGTAGTGTATACGGGTAAGGGAGGACAGGGACGGGACCACGAGAGGAAGAAAAAGATGTTGTGGTAATGGTGGTAGTGGAAGTAGTAGTGGTAATGGTGGTAGTGGTAATGGTGGCATTGGTGGTAGTGGAAGTAGTAGTGGTAATGGTGGTAGTGGAAGTAGTAGTGGTAATGGTGGTAGTGGAAGTAGTACCACCACCACTACTTCCACTACCACCATTACCACTACTTTATCTTCCTCTCGTGGTCCCGTCCCTGTCACCCTCGCCTCTATATACTACCTCCCTCACTCTACTATGTCAGTGTTACTTGTATATGGTCCAAGTTGGACCAAAACGTCGTCATAAGGTTCTCTTTTCCGTGTGCGGGTTATTTGTCCATTGTTACAATCACGCTATTGTGACATTTTCTTCTTCATTGTGTGCCATTATCCTAACAGTGCCACTCTGCGTGAGTGCCTCACTGACACCCGGGTAACTTAAAAAAAACGATTTTTAATACTTGTGAGAAAAAACCTCTCGACTCTTGCATGAGAGAATTTCGTAATGTTACCAACGAACCCGGACAAAACTTGGGGAAGTTTAACACGACTTTCTTTTAGCTGTTGACTGAGTATCTGAACAAGAAAAAGCTGCCATAACACATTAAATGATGACAGCTTCCTGGACTTTCTTACTATCAGATTCTGAGGTTCGACAGAAAGTGCTACTTGTGAAGCAGCTCTCTAAGTGAAGACACGGGTGCAGCAGCAGACACAACACTACTACACAACACTACTACACAACACCACCACAACACTACTACACAACACTACTACACAACACTACTACACAACACTACTACACAACACCACCACAACACTACTACACAACACTACTACACAACACTACTACAACACTACTACACAACACTACTACACAACACTACTACACAACACTACTACAACACTACTACACAACACTACTACAACACTACTACACAACACTACTACACAACACTACTACACAACACTACTACAACACTACTACACAACACTACTACACAACACTACTACACAACACTACTACACAACACCACCACAACACTACTACACAACACTACTACACAACACTACTACACAACACTACTACACAACACCACCACAACACTACTACACAACACTACTACACAACACTACTACAACACTACTACACAACACTACTACACAACACTACTACACAACACTACTACAACACTACTACACAACACTACTACAACACTACTACACAACACTACTACACAACACTACTACACAACACTACTACAACACTACTACACAACACTACTACACAACACTACTACACAACACTACTACAACACTACTACACAACACTACTACACAACACTACTACACAACACTACTACAACACTACTACACAACACTACTACACAACACTACTACACAACACTACTACAACACTACTACAACACTACTACACAACACTACTACACAACACTACTACACAACTCTACTACACAACACTACTACGCAACACTACTACACAACACCACCACAACACTACTACACAACACCACCACAACACTACTACACAACACTACTACAACACTACTACACAACACCACCACAACACTACTACACAACACTACTACAACACTACTACACAACACTACTACACAACACCACCACAACACTACTACACAACACCACCACAACACTACTACACAACACTACTACACAACACTACTACACAACACTACTACAACACTACTACACAACACCACCACAACACTACTACACAACACTACTACACAACACTACTACACAACACCACCACAACACTACTACACAACACTACTACAACACTACTACACAACACTACACAACACCACCACAACATTACTACACAACACTACTACACAACACTACTACACAGCACCACCACAACACTACTACACAACACTACTACACAACACTACTACACAACACTACTACACAGCACCACCACAACATTACTACACAACACTACTACACAACACTACTACACAACACTACTACACAACACCACCACAACACTACTACACAACACTACTACACAACACCACCACAACACTACTACACAACACTACACAACATTACACAATACCACCACAACATTACTACACAACACTACTACAACACTACTACACAACACTACTACAACACTACTACACAACACTACACAACACTACTACACAACACTACTACACAACACTACTACACAACACTACACAACACCACCACAACACTACTACACAACACTACTACACAACACTACACAACACCACCACAACACTACTACACAACACTACTACAACACTACTACACAACACTACTACACAACACTACACAACACCACCACAACACTACTACACAACACTACTACACAGCACCACCACAACACTACTACACAACACTACTACACAACACCACCACAACACTACTACACAACACCACCACAACACTACTACACAACACTACTACACAACACTACTACACAGCACCACCACAACACTACTACACAACACTACTACACAACACCACCACAACACTACTACACAACACCACCACAACACTACTACACAACACTACTACACAACACTACATAACACCACCACAACACTACTACACAACACTACTACAACACTACTACACAACACTACACAACACCACCACAACACTACTACACAACACTACTACACAGCACCACCACAACACTACTACACAACACCACCACAACACTACTACACAACACTACTACACAGCACCACCACAACACTACTACACAACACCACCACAACACTACTACACAACACTACTACACAACACCACCACACTACTACACAACACTACTACAACACTACTACACAACACTACTACACAACACCACCACAACACTACTACACAGCACTACTACACAGCACCACCACAACACTACTACACAGCACCACCACAACACTACTACACAACACCACCACAACACTACTACACAACACTACTACACAACACTACTACACAACACCACCACAACACTACTACACAACACTACTACACAACACCACCACAACACTACTACACAACACCACCACAACACTACTACACAACACCACCACAACATTACTACACAACACGACCACAACACTACTACACAACACCACCACAACATTACTACACAACACTACTACACAACACTACTACACAGCACCACCACAACACTACTACACACCACCACTACACACAACTACACACCACCACTACATACCGCCACTACACACCACCACTACACACCACCACTACACACCACCACTACACACCACCACTACACAACAACGGGAGGCTGTCAGGTCTGGGTTCGACTTCAGTCGTAAACAACTAAAGTCGACCGTAAAACTACCCAGGCAATGACAAGCCTGGTGTGTGTGTGTGTGTGTGTGTGTGTGTGTGTGTGTGTGTGCCTTTTGCAGTGCCTTTCCTGTTATGTGTGCCTGATCCTCTAGCTTTTGCAGTAACCTCTTGTGAGGAACTGTGTCGAAGGCCTTCTTGCAGTCCAAAAAAATGAAGTCGATCCATCCCTCTCTCTCTCTTGTCTTACTTCTGTCACCTTGTCATAAAACTCTAGTAGGTTTGTGACACAGGATTTTCCCTCCATGAAACCATGCTGGTTGTCAATTATACACTTGTTTCTTTCCAGGTGCTCCACCACTCTCCTCCTGATGATCTTCTCCATGACCTTGCATACTATACACGTTAGTGATACAGGTCTGTAGTTTAGTGCCTCATGTCTGTCTCCCTTTTTAAAAATTGGGACTACATTTGCCATCTTCCATACCTCGGGGAGTTGCCCAGTTTCAAATGATGTGTTGAAAATCTTTGTTAATAGCACACACAATATCTCTGCTCCCTCTTTAAGGACCCACGGAGAGATGTTGTCTGGTCCCACCGCCTTTGAGGTGTCAAGTTCGCATAGCAGCTTCTTCACCTCCTCCTTGGTTATATGTACCTCATCCAGCACTTGCTGGTGCACCCCCCTGCTCTGATTTCCTGGAGTCCTACTGGTTTCCACTGTAAATACTTCTTTAAATCTCCTGCTGAGCTCCTGACATACCTCCCGGTCGTTTCTTGTGAATTCCCCATCACCCTTCCTCAGTCTGATTACCTGGTCCTTGACTGTTGTTTTCCTTCTGATGTAGCTGTACAACAGCTTTGGGTCAGTCTTAACTTTCGATGCTATGTCATTTTCGTATTGCCGCTGAGCCTCCCTTCTTATCTGTGCATATTCGTTTCTGGCTCTTCGGCTAATCTCTTTATTTTCCTGATTTCTCTGTCTTCTGTACCTTTTCCATTCTCTAGTACACCTAGTTTTTGCCCCCCTACTCCTTTGGGTGAACCAAGGACTCGTTCTGTTCTTCCCATTATTTCTGTTTCCCTTGGGAACAAACCTCTCCTCTGACTCCTTGCATTTTGTTGCGACATAGTCCATCATTTCTTGTACTGGTTTTCCTGTCAGTTCCCTCTCCCACTGAATGTCTTGAAAGAAGTTCCTCAAGCCTGAGTAGTTCCCCCTTTTGTAGTTTGGTTTTTCCTACCCTATTCCTGCTGCTCTCTCCACTTGGAGCTCAACTATGTAGTCGAAGCACAGAACCACATGATCACTAGCTCCCAGGGGCCTTTCATACATGATATCCTCGATGTCAGAACTACTCAAGGTGAATACAAGGTCCAGTCTTGCTGGTTCATCCTCTCCTCTCTCTCTGGTAGTGTCTCTAACATGTTGATGCATGAGGTTTTCCAGTACCACATCCATGATCTTGGCTCTCCATGTTTCGGGACCCCCATGGGGCTCCAGGTTTTCCCAGTCAATCTCCTTGTGATTGAAATCACCCATAACTAGTAACTTTGCTCCCCCCATGTGTGCTCTCCTGGCCACCTCGGCTAGTGTGTCGACCATTGCTCTGTTGCTCTCATCGTATTCTTCTCTTCGCCTCCTGAGTTCTGTGGTGGGTTGTACATTACTGCAATTATCACCTTATGTCCCTCAGACTGGATTGTTCCTACTAAGAAGTCCCTTTCGCCCGTGCCATCCATTCCTTCCATTTTCTCAAACCCCCACTGGTTTTTAATGAGCAGTGCAACTCCTCCTCCCCCTCTCCTCCCTCTGTCTTTCCTGAGGATTTGATAGCTGGATGGAAAGATTGAATCTGTTATTATTCTGGTGAGCTTTGTTTCTGTGAGTGCTATTATGTCTGGGGATGTCTCCTTGATTCTTTCGTGTCACTCCTCATACTTATTTGTTATTCCATCTGCATTTGTATACCACACCTTCAACTTCTTTTCTAAGATTGTCGTCTGGGAGGTGTATTGGGGTTGGGGAAGAGGGAGACCTGATAAGGAACTATGGGTGGTTGCTGTGGGGGTGGAGTTTGTAATGCAGTGGGTGGGGGCATTGGATGTGGCATGGGTGTTTTGGTTTAGAGTGTTTGGTTGCACTGGGGTTGACCTGGTTGGGAGGCTTCTATAGGAAGTTGTGAGGGAGGCTGTATTTGATCTTCCTGTGTCTGGGATCTCCTGTCTGTCTTCTCCATCCCCTCTCTTTCCACCTTTCGCCTTTGTACCATCTCTCTCAGTTTCTGCCTTTCTGCTTGTGTTCTATCGTGGTCGAGATACACCTTCCTGTATGCCGGCATGTCCCTTAATCGTGTGTATGTGTGTTTGTGTGTGTGTTTGTGTGTGTGTGTGTGTGTGTGTACTCACCTAGCTGTACTCACCTAGTTGAGGTTGCAGGGTTCGAGTCCGAGCTCCTGGCCCCGCCTCTTCACTGATCGCTACTAGGTCACTCTCCCTGAGCCGTGAGCTTTATCATACCTCTGCTTAAAGCTATGTATGGATCCTGCCTCCACTACATCGCTTCCCAAACTATTCCACTTACTGATTACTCTGTGGCTGAAGAAATACTTCCTAACATCCCTGTGATTCATCTGTGTCTTCAGCTTCCAACTGTGTCCCCTTGTTACTGTGTCCAATCTCTGGAACATCCTGTCTTTGTCCACCTTGTCAATTCCTCTCAGTATTTTGTATGTCGTTATCATGTCCCCCCTATCTCTCCTGTCCTCCAGTGTCGTCAGGTTGATTTCCCTTAACCTCTCCTCGTAGGACATACCTCTTAGCTCTGGGACTAGTCTTGTTGCAAACCTTTGCACTTTCTCTAGTTTCTTTACGTGCTTGGCTAGGTGTGGGTTCCAAACTGGTGCCGCATACTCCAATATGGGCCTAACGTACACGGTGTACAGGGTCCTGAATGATTCCTTATTAAGATGTCGGAATGCTGTTCTGAGGTTTGCTAGGCGCCCATATGCTGCAGCAGTTATTTGGTTGATGTGCGCTTCAGGAGATGTGCCTGGTGTTATACTCACCCCAAGATCTTTTTCCTTGAGTGAGGTTTGTAGTCTCTGGCCCCCTAGACTGTACTCCGTCTGCGGTCTTCTTTGCCCTTCCCCAATCTTCATGACTTTGCACTTGGTGGGATTGAACGCCAGGAGCCAATTGCTGGACCAGGTCTGCAGCCTGTCCAGATCCCTTTGTAGTTCTGCCTGGTCTTCGATCGAGTGATTCTTCTCATCAACTTCACGTCATCTGCAAACAGGGACACCTCAGAGTCTATTCCTTCCGTCATGTCGTTCACAAATACCAGAAACAGCACTGGTCCTAGGACTGACCCCTGTGGGACCCCGCTGGTCACAGGTGCCCACTCTGACACCTCGCCACGTACCATGACTCGCTGCTGTCTTCCTGACAAGTATTCCCTGATCCATTGTAGTGCCTTCCCTGTTATCCCTGCTTGGTCCTCTAGTTTTTGCACCAATCTCTTGTGTGGAACTGTGTCAAACGCCTTCTTGCAGTCCAAGAAAATGCAATCCACCCACCTCTCTCTCTCTTGTCTTACTGCTGTCACCATGTCATAGAACTCCAGTAGGTTTGTGACACAGGATTTCCCGTCCCTGAAACCATGTTGGCTGCTGTTGATGAGATCGTTCCTTTCTAGGTGTTCCACCACTCTTCTCCTGATAATCTTCTCCATGACTTTGCATACTATACATGTCAGTGGCACTGGTCTGTAGTTTAATGCTTCATGTCTGTCTCCTTTTTTAAAGATTGGGGCTACATTTGCTGTCTTCCATGCCTCAGGCAATCTCCCTGTTTCGATAGATGTATTGAATATTGTTGTTAGGGGTACACATAGCGCCTCTGCTCCCTCTCTCAATACCCATGGGGAGATGTTATCTGGCCCCATTGCCTTTGAGGTATCTAGCTCACTCAGAAGCCTCTTCACTTCTTCCTCGGTTGTGTGCACTGTGTCCAGCACATGGTGGTGTGCCCCATCTCTCCGTCTTTCTGGAGCTCCTTCTGTCTCCTCTGTGAACACTTCTTTGAATCTCTTGTTGAGTTCCTCACATACTTCACGGTCATTTCTTGTTGTCTCTCCTCCTTCCTTCCTTAGCCTGATTACCTGGTCCTTGACTGTTGTTATCCTCCTGATGTGGCTGTACAACAGTTTCGGGTCAGATTTGGCTTTCGCTGCTATGTCGTTTTCATATTGTCTTTGGGCCTCCCTTCTTATCTGTGCATATTCGTTTCTGGCTCTACGACTGCTCTCCTTATTCTCCTGGGTCCTTTGCTTCTATATTTCTTCCATTCCCTAGCACACTTGGTTTTTGCCTCCCTGCACCTTCGGGTAAACCATGGGCTCATCCTGGCTTTTTCATTATTCCTGTTACCCTTGGGTACAAACCTCTCCTCAGCCTCCTTGCATTTTGTTGCTACATATTCCATCATCTCATTAACTGGATTCCCTGCCAGTTCTCTGTCCCACTGAACCCCGTTCAGGAAGTTCCTCATTCCTGTGTAGTCCCCTTTCTTGTAGTTTGGCTTCATTCGTCCTGGCCTTCCTGCTTCTCCCTCCACTTGTAGCTCTACTGTGTATTCGAAGCTTAAAACCACATGGTCACTGGCCCCAAGGGGTCTTTCATATGTGATGTCCTCGATATCTGCACTACTCAGGGTGAATACTAATCCAGCCTTGCTGGTTCATCCTCTCCTCTCTCTCTTGTAGTGTCCCTTACGCGTTGGCACATGAAGTTTTCCAGTACCACCTCCATCATCTTAGCCCTCCATGTATCTTGGCCCCCATGTGGGTCCAAGTTCTCCCAATCGATCTCCTTGTGGTTAAAGTCACCCATGATCAGGAGCTTTGCCCTGCATGCATGAGCTCTTCTGGCCACTCTAGCCAGTGTGTCAACCATCGCTCTATTGCTCTCGTCGTACTCTTGCCTTGGCTTCCTGCTGTTCTGTGGTGGGTTATACATCACTGCTATTACCACCTTGGGACCTCCAGAGTGAAGCGTTCCCGCTATGTAATCACTTTCTTCTCCGCTGTCTCCTCTCTCCAGCTCATCAAAATTCCAGCGATTTTTGATCAGCAATGCCACTCCTCCAGCCCCCCTGTTCCCTCTGTCTTTCCTCAGGATTTGGTATCCCGTTGGAAAGATGGCATCTGTTATCATACCTGTAAGCTTGGTTTCTGTGAGAGATATGATGTCTGGTGATGCCTCTTTGGCTCTTTCGTGCCACTCCTCCGACTTGTTTGTTATTCCCTCAGCGTTTGTGTACCATACCTTCAGTTTCCTTTCCAACACTGTGGTTTGGGGGGCCTGTGAGGGTGGGAGACCTGGTGGCATACTGTGGGATTTTATAGCTCGGTGTTGGGTAGAGGCTGTGGGTATGGATTGTAGTGTGTTGGGATGGTGTGATAGGTTGTATGGTTCTGAGAATAGTTGTGTGTGTGCTTGCCCTTGCTGTTCTGTTCTGCTCTGACTGACCTCTGCTGGTTCCATCCTTGTTTCTTTTCCTAGCTCCTTTCGATTTTTTGTCCTCTCCCTCAGCTGCTGTCGTTCTGATTTTGTTCTGTCTCTGTCTAGGAACACCCTCTTGTACTCTTCCGAGTATTTCAATCGTGGTTTCTCTTGGAGGATCCTGTTCCGCACTGTTTCTGTCCTGAGAATCAGCTTGATTGGTCGGTTTCTCCCCTTCGAGTACCCCCCTATTCTCTGAAAATTTACAATCTCGTCCATCTCTTCACCTATTTCCGTGATGATTTTCTCAATCTCCTTTCTTTCTTCCTGCTGCCTTTCAGTGTGTGTCCTTTCCTCTCTATCCTGAAGCCAATGGATAAACATTGATTTTGCCCTTTCCTCCTCCCATGCCTGTATGTGGTCAGTTTCTCCCTTGATTTTTCCAGTGGCTCTTAATAGCATGGTTGTGCCTCAGCATTCGACCTATCACCCTCTCCATCTGCAACCAGCTGTTCTTCCCTTTCACTCCTTGGTCCTCCTTGGCAGGCTGATATGACCTTAGCATAATTCATAATTCCTTCCTGTTCGGCCTTGCAGCTTCATATGCTGTCTTCTCTGGTCACTGCCCCTGTAACTCGCTTCAGCCTATTTATCTCAACTTCTAGGACCCTTATCTTTGCTACTGCAGTTTCGACTTGTGCCTCCCAATTCTTTGTCTCCTTCTCCAACCTCTTTTCCAATTTCACAGAGAGCTCTTTCTCCATTTTTTCAGAAAGCTCTCCTAATTTTCTCTCCCACTCTTGTTCCATCCTCTTCCACTGCTCCTCCATCCACTCCTCCCTACCAGAACCATTCTCATCTGATCCTTTGTTCCTGCGAGTCCCCACCATTTTTTTTTTTTTTTGTGAGAGAAGAGAGAAGGGAAAGGTAGAAGGAGAGAGAGAGGGGAAGAGTGAGAAGGGAAAGGGGAAGAGTGAGAAGGGAAAGGGGGAGAGAGAGTGTGAGAGGGGGAAAGAGAGAGTAGGGAAGGGACGGCGAGGGGGAGAGTGAGAAGGGAAAAATGGAGAAGAGATGGAGAGAGAGAGAGAGAGAGAGAGAGAGAGAGAGAGAGAGAGAGAAGGGAAGGTAGAGAGAGGGGGATAGTGAGAAGGAAAAAGGGGAAGAGAGAGTGAGAGAGAGAGGGGGAGAGAGAGTGAAGGGAAGGGTAGGAGAGGGGGAGAGTTAGAAGGGAAAATGGGGAAGAGAGAGAGCAAGAGAGAGAGAGAGGGAGAGAGGGAGAGAGAGTGAGAGAGAGAGGGGGAGAGAGAGTGAAGAGAAGGGTAGGAGAGGGGGAGAGTTAGAAGGGAAAATGGGGAAGAGAGAGAGCAAGAGAGAGAGAGAGAGAGAGAGAGAGAGAGAGAGAGGGAGAGTGAGAGAGAGAGAGGGAGAGAGAGAGGGAGAGTGGGAGGGAGAGAGGGAGGGAGAGAGAGAGAGAGAAGGCAAAGAGAGGGGGAGAGAGAGGGGGAGAGAGAGAGAGAGGGGGAGAAGGGGGAAAGAGGGGGGAGATGGAAGAGCGAGAGGGGAGAGAGAGGCTAGGGGGAGAGGGAGGGGAGGAGGGGAGAGAGATAGGGAGAGGGGAGAGATAATGGGAGGGGAGAGATGTTAGAGGGGGAGAGATGTTAGAGGGGGGGAGGTGTTAGAGGTAAGAGATGTTAGAGGGGAGAGATGGAGAGGGAAGAGAGAGAGATAGGTAGAGAGTGATAGGTAGAGAGAGAGATATAGGTAAAGAGTGAGAAAGGTAGAGATAGGTCTCTACCTAGGATAGGAAGAGAGGGAGAGAGAGAGAAGGAGCGAGGTTCAGATGGTCAGTTCACAGGACGGTGTGACATCCTGTGTATGTGTGTGTTTGCGTGTGCACTACAGCTTACAAGTGCTTGTTCCTGTGTGTGTGTGTGTGTGTGTGTGTGTGTGTGTGTGTGTGTGTGTGTGTGTGTGTGTGTGCGTGCGTGTGTGTGTGTGTGTGTGTGTGTGTGTGTGTGTGCGTGTGTGTGTGTGTGTGTGTGTGTGTGTGTGTGTGTGTGTGTGTGTGTGTGTGTGTGTGTGTGTGTGTGTGTGTGTGTGTGTGTGTGTGTGTGTGTGTGTGTGTGAGTGTGTGTGTGTGTGTGTGTGTGTGTGTGTGTGTGTGCGTGCGTGTGTGAGTGTGTGTGTGTGTACGTGTGTGTGTGTGTGTGCATGTTCGTGTGTGTGTGTGTGTGTGTGTGTGTGTGTGTGTGTGTGTGTGTGTGTGTGTGTGTGTGTTTGTATGTGTTTGTACGTGTGTGTGTGTGTGTGTGTGCATGTACGTGTGTGTGTATGTACGTGTGTGTGTGTGTGTGTGTGTGTGTGTGTGTGTGTGTGTGTGTGTGTGTGTGTGTGTATGTACGTGTGTGTGTGTATGTGTATGTACGTGTGTGTGTGTGTGTGTATGTGTATGTTCGTGTGAGTGTGTGTGTATGTGTATGTACGTTTGTGTGTGTGTGTATGTACGTGTGTGTGCATGTACGTGTGTGTGTGTGTGTGTGTGTGTGTGTGTGTGTGTGTGTGTGTGTGTGTGTGTGTGTGTGTGTGTACGTGTATGTACGTGTGTGTGTGTGTGTGTGTGTGTGTGTGTGTGTGTGTGTACTCTCCTATATGTACTTATCTATATGTGGTTGCAAGGTTTTTAATTTACAGTTGTGACCTCTTGTTGCTATGTCACATCTCTGAAACATTCTGGCCCTGTCCACCTTGTCAATTCCTCTAGGTATTTTATATATCGTTTTCATGTCCCCCCATCCCTCCTGTCCTCCAGTGTCATCAGGTTAAGTTCCCTTAACCTCTCTTCCAGGACATACCCCTCAGCTCCAGGACTAGTCTTGCTGCAAACCTCTGAACTTTCTCCCATTTCTTGAAATGTTTGACGAGGTGATGGTTCAATACAGGTTCTGCATACTCCAATATGGGCCTGACGTACACGGTTTACAGCGTCGTGAATGAATCCTTACTTAGATATCTAGCATAAAAGCTAGTCTTAGATTTGCCACACGCCCATATGCTGAGGCAGTTATTTGGTTAATGCGCGCATTAGGTGATATGCTTGGCACATTACTCACCCTCAATCACTCGTTCTTTGAGTGAGGTTTGCCGCCTTTGCCTCCCGAGCATGTACTCCTACTCCGGCCTTCTTTGTCCTTCCCTAAGCTTCATAACTTTGCTCTTGCCGTGGCTTGCAGCCTGTAAATTTCCAGCGTTATACGTCACACACCCATATAAGCATGTCCACCCGACCAGTGAACTGTGTCACACACCCATATAAGCATGTCCATCCGACCAGTGAAGTGTGTCACACACCCATATAAGCATGTCCATCCGACCAGTGAAGTGTGTCACACACCCATATAAGCATGTCCACCCGACCAGTGAAGTGTGTCACACACCCATATAAGCATGTCCTCCCGACCAGTGAACTGTGTCACACACCCATATAAGCATGCCCTCCCGACCAGTGAAGTGTCACACACCCATAAAAGCATGTCCACCCGACTAGTGAACTGTGTCACACACCCATATAAGCATGTCCACCCGACCAGTGAAGTGTGTCACACACCCATATAAGCATGTCCTCCCGACCAGTGAACTGCGTCACACACCCATATAAGCATGCCCTCCCGACCAGTGAAGTGTCACACACCCATATAAGCATGTCCACCCGACCAGTGAACTGTGTCACACACCCATATAAGCATGTCCTCCCGACCAGTGAACTGTGTCACACACCCATATAAGCATGCCCACCCGACCAGTGAAGTGTCACACACCCATATAAGCATGTCCACCCGACCAGTGAACTGTGTCACACACCCATAAAAGCATGTCCACCCGACCAGTGAACTGTGTCACACACCCATAAAAGCATGTCCACCCGACCAGTGAACTGTGTCACACACCCATATAAGCATGTCCACCCGACCAGTGAACTGTGTCACACACCCATATAAGCATGCCCTCCCGACCAGTGAACCAATGCTAACACTGTAACAAGTGGCGCCCCTTGTTATGTCAGCACCTTCCTACAACCAGCCAATCACAAGTAACCCACCACAGTTTTGATGCGATATTCGACACTCTTCAATCAACACTATCAGACTTATCTCAAGTCTAGTGGAAGGCGGTTCTTAGAGTGTCTCTTGCTTCAAAAATTGCCATTCTATATATATCTTCTGCAAATATTCTTGGTTGCTGCTTTGTGAAGGCAATACTGTATATAAGTATTTACTCACTGGTACTTCTGCATAATCTTCACTTCTACCTTAGTTATGGTGCTACAACCAGGTGTGCAGGCCACCAAGTGTTCGTAACACCTGAATGAAGACGTAGTTAAGGTAATTACTTTTTAAAAAGTGCATTTAAGAAGCGGTGCCAGGAGCTGAGACTCGACTCCTCATACTAACAAAAAGGAAACAACTAAACAAACACAATCATAAACGGATTATTACCACACTTCACTATTATACTCTCACACTGGTTCACTATTATACTCTCACACTGGTTCACTATTATACTCTCACACTGGTTCACTATTATACTCTCACACACTGGTTCACTATTATACTCTCACACTGGTTCACTATTATACTCTCACACTGGTTCACTATTATACTCTCACACTGGTTCACTATTATACTCTCACACTGGTTCACTATTATACTCTCACACTGGTTCACTATTATACTCTCACACACTGGTTCACTATTATACTCTCACACTGGTTCACTATTATACTCTCACACTGGTTCACTATTATACTCTCACACTGGTTCACTATTATACTCTCACACTGGTTCACTATTATACTCTCACACTGGTTCACTATTATACTCTCACACACTGGTTCACTATTATACTCTCACACTGGTTCACTATTATACTCTCACACTGCTTCACTATTATACTCTCACACAGGTTCACTATTATACTCTCACACTGGTTCACTATTATACTCTCACACTGGTTCACTATTATACTCTCACACACTGGTTCACTATTATACTCTCACACACTGGTTCACTAATATACTCTCACACACTGGTTCACTAATATACTCTCACACACTGGTTCACTATTATACTCTCACACACTGGTTCACTATTATACTCTCACACACTGGTTCACTATTATACTCTCACACACTGGTTCACTATTATACTCTCACACACTCGTTCATTATTATACTCTCACACACTAGATCACTATTATACTCTCACACACTGGTTCACTAATATACTCTCACACACTGGTTCACTAATATACTCTCACACACTGGTTCACTATTATACTCACACACACACTGGTTCACTATTATACTCTCACACACTGGTTCACTATTATACTCTCACACACTGGTTCACTATTATACTCTCACACACTGGTTCACTATTATACTCTCACACACTGGTTCACTATTATAATCTCACACATTGGTTCACTATTATACTCTCACACACTGGTTCACTATTATACTCTCGCACACTGGTTCACTATTATACTCTCACACACTGGTTCACTATTATACTCTCATACACTGGTTCACTATTATACTCTCACACACTGGTTCACTATTATACTCTCACACACTGGTTCACTATTATACTCTCACACACTGGTTCACTATTATACTCTCACACACTGGTTCACTATTATACTCTCACACACTGGTTCACTATTATACTCTCACACACTGGTTCACTATTATACTGTCACACACTGGTTCACTATTATGCTCTCACTCACTGGTTCACTATTATATTCTCACACACTGGTTCACTATTATACTCTCATACACTGGTTCACTATTACACTCTCACACACTGGTTCACTATTATACGCTCACACAATGGTTCACTATTATACTCTCACACACTGGTTCACTATTACATTCTCACACACTGGTTCACTATTATACTCTCACACACTGGTTCACTATTATACTGTCACACACTGGTTCACTATTATACTCTCACACACTGGTTCACTATTATACTGTCACACACTGGTTCACTATTATACTGTCACACACTGGTTCACTATTATACTGTCACACACTGGTTCACTATTATACTCTCACACACTGGTTCACTATTATACTGTCACACACTGGTTCATTATTATACTCTCACACACTAGTTCACTATTATACTCACACACTGGTTCACTATTATGCTCTCACACTGGTTCACTATTATACTCTCACTCACTGGTTCACTATTATATTCTCACACACTGGTTCACTATTATACAGTCACATACTGGTTCACTATTATACTGTCACACACTGGTTCACTATTATACTGTCACACACTGGTTCACTATTATACTGTCACTCACTGGTTCACTATTATACTGTCACTCACTGGTTCACTATTATACTCTCACACACTGGTTCACTATTATACTCTCACACACTGGTTCACTATTATACTCTCACACACTGGTTCACTATTATACTCTCACACACTGGTTCACTATTATACTCTCACACACTGGTTCACTATTATACTGTCACACACTGGTTCACTATTATACTGTCACACACTGGTTCACTATTATACTGTCACACACTGGTTCACTATTATACTGTCACTCACTGGTTCACTATTATACTCTCACACACTGGTTCACTATTATACTCTCACACACTGGTTCACTATTATACTCTCACACACTGGTTCACTATTATACTCTCACACACTGGTTCACTATTATACTCTCACACACTGGTTCACTATTATACTCTCACACACTGGTTCACTATTATACTCTCACACACTGGTTCACTATTATACTCTCACACACTGGTTCACTATTGTTCTCTCACACACTGGTTCACTATTATGCTCTTACTCACTGGTTCACTATTATATTCTCACACACTGGTTCACTATTATACTCTCACACACTGGTTCACTATTATACTCTCACACACTGGTTCACTATTATACTCTCACACACTGGTTCACAATTATACTGTCACACACTGGTTCACTATTATACTCTCAAACACTGATTCACTATTATACTGTCACACACTGGTTCACTATTATACTGTCACACACTGGTTCACTATTATACTCTCACACACTGGTTCACTATTATACTCTCACACACTGTGTCACTATTATACTCACACACTGGTTCACTATTATGCTCTCACACACTGGTTCACTATTATACTCTCACTCACTGGTTCACTATTATATTCTCACACACTGGTTCACTATTATACTGTCACACACTGGTTCACTATTATACTGTCACACACTGGTTCACTATTATACTCTCACACTGGTTCACTATTATACTCTCACACACTGGTTCACTATTATACTCTCACACACTGGTTCACTATTATACTCTCACACAGTGGTTCATTTTATACTCTCACACACTGGGTCACTATTATACTCTCACACACTGGTTCACTATTATACTATCACACACTGGTTCACTATTATACTCTCACACACTGGTTCACTATTATACTCTCACACACTGGTTCACTATCATACTCTCACACACTGGTTCACTATTATTCTCTCACTCACTGGTTTACTATTATACTCTCACACACGGGTTCCCTATTATACTCTCACACACTGGTTCACTATTATACTCTCACACACTGGTTCACTATTAATACTCTCACACACTGGTTCACTATTATACTCTCACACACTGGTTCACTATTATACTCTCACACACTGGTTCACTATTATACTCTCACACTGGTTCACTATTATACTCTCACACACTGGTTCACTATTATACTCTCACACTGGTTCACTATTATACTCTCACACACTGGTTCACTATTATACTCTCACACTGGTTCACTATTATACTCTCACACTGGTTCACTATTATACTCTCACACTGGTTCACTATTATACTCTCACACTGGTTCACTATTATACTCTCACACTGGTTCACTATTATACTCTCACACACTGGTTCACTATTATACTCTCACACTGGTTCACTATTATACTCTCACACTGGTTCACTATTATACTCTCACACACTGGTTCACTATTATACTCTCACACTGGTTCACTATTATACTCTCACACTGGTTCACTATTATACTCTCACACACTGGTTCACTATTATACTCTCACACACTGGTTCACTATTATACTCTCACACACTGGTTCACTATTATACTCTCACACACTGGTTCACTATTATACTCTCACACACTGGTCCACTATTATAGTGTCACACACTGGTTCACTATTATACTCTCACACACTGGTTCACTATTATACTCTCACACACTGGTTCACTATTATACTCTCACACACTGGTTCACTATTATACTCACACACTGGTTCACTATTATGGTCTCACACACTGGTTCACTATTATACTCTCACTCACTGGTTCACTATTATATTCTCACACACTGGTTCACTATTACACTGTCACACACTGGTTCACTATTATACTCTCACACACTGGTTCACTATTATACTCTCACACACTGGTTCACTATTATACTGTCACACACTGGTTCACTATTATACTGTCACACACTGGTTCACTATTATACTCTCACACACTGGTTCACTATTATACTCTCACACACTGGTTCACTATTATACTCTCACACACTGGTTCACTATTATACTCTCACACACTGGTTCACTATTATACTCTCACACACTGGTTCACTATTATACTCTCACACACTGGTTCACTATTATACTCTCACACACTGGTTCACTATTATACTCTCACACACTGGTTCACTATTATACTCTCACACACTGGTTCACTATTATACTCTCACACACTGGTTCACTATTATACTCTCACACACTGGTTCACTATTATACTCTCACACACTGGTTCACTATTATACTCTCACACACTGGTTCACTATTATACTCTCACACACTGGTTCACTATTATACTCTCACACACTGGTTCACTATTATACTCTCACACACTGGTTCACTATTATACTCTCACACACTGGTTCACTACTTCACACACTGCTCACACACTGGTTCACACTCTCACTGGTTCACTATTATATTCTCACACACTGGTTCACTATTATACTCTCATACACTGGTTCACTATTACACTCTCACACACTGGTTCACTATTATACGCTCACACACTGGTTCACTATTATACTCTCACACACTGGTTCACTATTACATTCTCACACACTGGTTCACTATTATACTCTCACACACTGGTTCACTATTATACTGTCACACACTGGTTCACTATTATACTCTCACACACTGGTTCACTATTATACTGTCACACACTGGTTCACTATTATACTGTCACACACTGGTTCACTATTATACTGTCACACACTGGTTCACTATTATACTGTCACACACTGGTTCACTATTATACTCTCACACACTGGTTCACTATTATACT
Organism: Cherax quadricarinatus; assembly: GCF_038502225.1. Classification (NCBI taxonomy): domain Eukaryota; kingdom Metazoa; phylum Arthropoda; class Malacostraca; order Decapoda; family Parastacidae; genus Cherax; species Cherax quadricarinatus. The sequence continues at coordinate 46,411,789 of NC_091298.1, forward strand.
CTCACACACTGGGTTCACTATTATACTCACACACTGGTTCACTATTATGCTCTCACACACTGGTTCACTATTATACTCTCACTCACTGGTTCACTATTATATTCTCACACACTGGTTCACTATTATACAGTCACACACTGGTTCACTATTATACTGTCACACACTGGTTCACTATTATACTGTCACACACTGGTTCACTATTATACTGTCACACTGGTTCACTATTATACTGTCACTCACTGGTTCACTATTATACTCTCACACACTGGTTCACTATTATACTCTCACACACTGGTTCACTATTATACTCTCACACACTGGTTCACTATTATACTCTCACACACTGGTTCACTATTATACTCTCACACACTGGTTCACTATTATACTCTCACACACTGGTTCACTATTATACTGTCACACACTGGTTCACTATTATACTGTCACACACTGGTTCACTATTATACTGTCACACACTGGTTCACTATTATACTCACACACTGGTTCACTATTATGCTCTCACTCACTGGTTCACTATTATATTCTCACACACTGGTTCACTATTATACTCTCTCACACTGGTTCACTATTATACTCTCACACACTGGTTCACTATTATACTCTCACACACTGGTTCACTATTATACTCTCACACACTGGTTCACTATTATACTCTCACACACTGGTTCACTATTATACTCTCACACACTGGTTCACTATTATTCTCTCACTCACTGGTTCACTATTATACTCTCACACACTGGTTCACTATTATACTCTCACACACTGGTTCACTATTATACTCTCACACACTGGTTCACTATTATACTCTCACACACTGGTTCACTATTATACTCTCACACACTGGTTCACTATTATACTCTCACACACTGGTTCACTATTATACTGTCACACACTGGTTCACTATTATACTCTCACACACTGGTTCACTATTATACTCTCACACACTGGTTCACTATTATACTCTCACACACTGGTTCACTATTATACTCTCACACACTGGTTCACTATTATACTCTCACACACTGGTTCACTATTATACTCTCACACACTGGTTCACACTCACACACTGGTTCACTATTATCTCACACACTGGTTCACTATTATACTCTCACACACTGGTTCACTATTATACTGTCACACACTGGTTCACTATTATACTCTCACACACTGGTTCACTATTATACTCTCACACACTGGTTCACTATTATACTCTCACACACTGGTTCACTATTATACTCTCACACACTGGTTCACTATTATACTCTCACACACTGGTTCACTATTATACTCTCACACACTGGTTCACTATTATACTCTCACACACTGGTTCACTATTATACTCTCACACACTGGTTCACTATTATACTCTCACACACTGGTTCACTATTATACTCTCACACACTGGTTCACTATTATACTCTCACACACTGGTTCACTATTATTCTCTCACTCACTGGTTCACTATTATACTCTCACACACGGGTTCCCTATTATACTCTCACACACTGGTTCACTATTATACTCTCACACACTGGTTCACTATTAAACTCTCACACACTGGTTCACTATTATACTCTCACACACTGGTTCACTATTATACTCTCACACACTGGTTCACTAATATACTCTCACACACTGGTTCACTAATATACTCTCACACACTGGTTCACTATTATACTCTCACACACACTGCTTCACTATTATACTCTCACACACTGGTTCACTATTATACTCTCACACACTGGTTCACTAATATACTCTCACACACTGGTTCACTATTATACTCTCACACACTGGTTCACTATTATACTCTCACACATTGGTTCACTATTATACTCTCACACACTGGTTCACTATTATACTCTCACACACTGGTTCACTATTATACTTTCACACACTGGTTCACTATTATACTCTCACACACTGGTTCACAATTATACTCTCACACACTGGTTCACTATTATACTCTCACACACTGGTTCACTATTATACTCTCACACACTGGTTCACTATTATACTGTCACACACTGGTCCACTATTATATTCTCACACACTGGTTCACTATTATACTCTCAGACACTGGTTCACTATTATACTGTCACACACTGGTTCACTATTATACTCTCAAACACTGGTTCACTATTATAGTGTCACACACTGGTTCACTATTATAGTCACACACTGGTTCACTATTATACTCTCACACACTGGTTCACTATTATACTCTCACACACTGGTTCACTATTATACTCACACACTGGTTCACTATTATGGTCTCACACACTGGTTCACTATTATACTCTCACTCACTGGTTCACTATTATATTCTCACACACTGGTTCACTATTACACTGTCACACACTGGTTCACTATTATACTGTCACACACTGGTTCACTATTATACTCTGACACACTGGTTCACTATTATACTGTCACACACTGGTTCACTATTATACTGTCACACACTGGTTCACTATTATACTGTCACACACTGGTTCACTATTATACTTTCACACACTGGTTCACTATTATACTGTCACACACTGGTTCACTATTATACTCTCACACACTGGTTCACTATTATACTGTCACACACTGGTTCACTATTATACTTTCACACACTGGTTCACTATTATACTGTCACACACTGGTTCACTATTATACTGTCACACACTGGTTCACACAGAATTTCACACTCTGCTAGCCAACCCCGCAGTTCTGTGTGATGTAGGAGAGAGAGAGAGTGAGGGAAGGAGGGAGAGGGAGGGAGGGAGAGAGTGAGGGAGGGTGGGAGAGAGGGAGGGAGGGAGGGAGGGAGGAAGTGAGGGAGAGAGTGAGGGAGAGAGTGAGGGAGGGAGTGAGGGAGAGAGTGAGTGAGGGAGGGTGGGAGAGAGTGAGTGAGGGAGGGTGGGAGAGAGTGAGGGAGGGAGGGAGGAAGGGAGGGAGAGAATGAGGGAGGGAGTGAGGGAGAGAGTGAGGGAGGGAGTGAGGGAGAGAGTGAGGAAGGGAGTGAGGGAGAGAGTGAGTGAGGGAGGGTGGGAGAGAGTGAGTGAGGGAGGGAGGGAGAGAGTGAGGGAGGGAGGGAGGGAGAGTGAGGGAGGGAGTGAGGGAGAGAGTGAGGGAGGGAGGGAGGGAGAGAGTGAGGGAGGGAGTGAGGGAGAGAGTGAGTGAGGGAGTGAGGGAGAGAGTGAGGGAGTGAGAGAGAGAGTGAGGGAGGGAGTAAGGGAGAGTGAGGGAGGGAGTAAGGGAGAGAGTGAGGGAGGGAGTGAGGGAGAGAGTGAGTGAGGGAGTGAGGGAGAGAGTGAGGGAGGGAGTGAGGGAGAGAGTGAGGGAGGGGGTGAGGGAGAGAGTGAGGGAGGGTGGGAGAGAGTGAGGGAGGGAGTGAGGGAGAGAGTGAGGGAGAGAGTGAGGGAGAGAGTGAGGGAGGGAGTGAGGGAGAGAGTGAGGGAGGGTGGGAGAGAGTGAGGGAGGGAGGGAGGGAGGGAGAGAGTGAGGGAGGGAGTGAGGGAGAGAGTGAGGGAGAGAGTGAGGGAGAGAGTGAGGGAGGGAGTGAGGGAGAGAGTGAGGGAGGGAGTGAGGGAGAGAGTGAGTGAGGGAGTGAGGGAGAGAGTGAGGGAGGGAGGGAGAGAGTGAGGGAGGGTGGGAGAGAGTGAGGGAGGGAGGGAGTGAGGGAGAGAGTGAGGGAGAGAGTGAGGGAGGGAGTGAGGGAGAGAGTGAGGGAGAGAGTGAGGGAGAGAGTGAGGGAGGGAGTGAGGGAGAGAGTGAGGGAGGGAGTGAGGGAGAGAGTGAGTGAGGGAGTGAGGGAGAGAGTGAGGGAGGGAGTGAGGGAGAGAGTGAGGGAGGGAGTGAGGGAGAGAGTGAGGGAGGGAGTGAGGGAGAGTGAGGGAGGGAGTGAGGGAGAGAGTGAGGGAGGGAGTGAGGGAGAGAGTGAGGGAGGGAGTGAGGGAGAGAGTGAGGGAGGGAGTGAGGGAGAGAGTGAGGGAGGGAGTGAGGGAGAGAGTGAGGGAGGGAGTGAGGGAGAGAGTGAGGGAGGGAGTGAGGGAGAGAGTGAGGGAGGGAGTGAGGGAGAGAGTGAGGGAGGGAGTGAGGGAGAGAGAGAGAGTTGTTTTATTTACATTTCCACATTTATTTAGTCATCGCATCTCTCAAGTACCTGACTCTTGTCACTGTGTGTGGGGGGGGGGAGATGGTTTACTCACCTGGCTGAGTGAGCTCTATCATACCTATTCTTACAGCTGTGTATGGATCCACTTCGCTATCTAGGTCCTGCCACTTCCTGACAAGTTTAATGCTAAACAAGTATTTCCTAACATCCCTGTGACTCATCTGTTTTTAACGTCTCCCTCTCTCTCTCTCTCTCTCTCTCTCTCTCTCTCTCTCTCTCTCTCTCTCTCTCTCTCTCCTCTCTCTCTCTCTCTCTCTCTCTCTGACAATGTTCGTGATTCCACTGAGAATACACTCCCGAAGTCTTTTGTTCTGCTCCTCACAGACTTCCTGGTCACTCCTAGTGAGCTTCCTTCCTTCCTTCATCAGTTTCATTACCTGCTCCTTCACATTTCTCTTCCTTCTGGTGAAGCTGTACATCAACTTTGATGCTAAATTGTTTACAAATTACCGTTACACTTCTATTTTTACCTACAAGTATTAATTTCCGGCTCCTCTGCTTTCTCCACTATTATCTAGCATTTTATTGCTTATTATTGTCTTCCATGCTTTTCCACTTTTAGTTTTTGCCTCTCTACGCCTCTAGGTGAACCATGGGTTCACTCTACACTTCTGGGTGAACCATGGGTTCACTCTACACCTCTAGGTGAACAATGCGTTCACTTTACACCTCTGGTGAACCATGGGTTCACTCTACACTTCTGGGAGAACCATGGGTTCACTCTACACCTCTGGATGAGTCATGGGTTCACTCTACACCTCTGGGTGAACCGTGAGTTCACTCTACACCTCTGGTGAACCATGGGTTCACTCTACACCTCTAGGTGAACCATTGGTTCACTCTGTTCTTGTGTGTGTTTCTCCTGGGTATGAATTTCTCTTCTGTCACTCAACACTGTCCACCTACATACTTCATTATTTTCTCCACTGTCTTCCCCACGACACTCCACTTGCCTCATGTTTCCTTCTCCTCTCATACTCTGCAGTTCTCACCATGTTCACCTCCACAAGGTATTCTCACATCAGTAATGTATGGTTGGTAGCACTAAGGCGCCTCTCATATTGGCTGTTCCCTACATCAGAGTCACTGAGGGTGAAGACAAGGTTAAGCCTCGCTGGTTCATTATCTCCACTCTCCCTAGCTGTGTCCCTGACACGTCAAGTTGCCATCACCACCTCCAACAGCTTCTTAGTTCTCTATGTTGCTGGTCCTCCATGTGGCTTCAGGCCACGGTGACTCCGTGGCCTGGCTGGCAAAGCTCTCGCTTTGCCGGGTTCGATTCCCGGCGGGGTAGAAACATTTTTACTTGTTTCCTTACACCAGTTGTACCAGCAAGCAGGTACCAGAGTATAAGTCGACTGGTGTGGGTCGCATCCTGGGTGACAAGATTGAAGACCACAATCATGACCGTCAGCTGCTGGCAAGCCTGTCATGACCGTCAGCTGCTGGCAAGCCTGCCATCACCGTCAGCTGTTGGCAAGCCTGTCATGACCGTCAGCTGCTGGCAAGCCTGCCATCACCGTCAGCTGCTGGCAAGCCTGTCATGACCGTCAGCTGCTGGCAAGCCTGCCATCACCGTCAGCTGCTGGCAAGCCTGTCATGACCGTCAGCTGCTGGCAAGCCTGTCATGACCGTCAGCTGCTGGCAAGCCTGTCATGACCGTCAGCTGCTGGCAAGCCTGTCATGACCGTCAGCTGCTGGCAAGCCTGTCATGACCGTCAGCTGCTGGCAAGCCTGTCATGACCGTCTGCTGCTGGCAAGCCTGCCATCACCGTCAGCTGTTGGCAAGCCTGTCATGACCGTCAGCTGCTGGCAAGCCTGCCATCACCGTCAGCTGCTGGCAAGCCTGTCATGACCGTCAGCTGCTGGCAAGCCTGCCATCACCGTCAGCTGCTGGCAAGCCTGTCATGACCATCAGCTGCTGGCAAGCCTGTCATGACCGTCAGCTGCTGGCAAGCCTGTCATGACCGTCAGCTGCTGGCAAGCCTGCCATCACCGTCAGCTGCTGGCAAGCCTGTCATGACCGTCAGCTGCTGGCAAGCCTGTCATGACCGTCAGCTGCTGGCAAGCCTGTCATGACCGTCAGCTGCTGGCAAGCCTGTCATGACCGTCAGCTGCTGGCAAGCCTGTCATGACCGTCAGCTGCTGGCAAGCCTGTCATGACCGTCTGCTGCTGGCAAGCCTGCCATCACCGTCAGCTGCTGGCAAGCCTGTCATGACCGTCAGCTGCTGGCAAGCCTGCCATCACCGTCAGCTGTTGGCAAGCCTGTCATGACCGTCAGCTGCTGGCAAGCCTGCCATCACCGTCAGCTGCTGGCAAGCCTGTCATGACCGTCAGCTGCTGGCAAGCCTGTCATGACCGTCAGCTGCTGGCAAGCCTGTCATGACCGTCAGCTGCTGGCAAGCCTGTCATGACCGTCAGCTGCTGGCAAGCCTGTCATGACCGTCAGCTGCTGGCAAGCCTGTCATGACCGTCAGCTGCTGGCAAGCCTGTCATGACCGTCAGCTGCTGGCAAGCCTGCCATCACCGTCAGCTGCTGGCAAGCCTGTCATGACCGTCAGCTGCTGGCAAGCCTGCCATCACCGTCAGCTGCTGGCAAGCCTGTCATGACCGTCAGCTGCTGGCAAGCCTGTCATGACCGTCAGCTGCTGGCAAGCCTGTCATGACCGTCAGCTGCTGGCAAGCCTGTCATGACCGTCAGCTGCTGGCAAGCCTGTCATGACCGTCAGCTGCTGGCAAGCCTGTCATGACCGTCTGCTGCTGGCAAGCCTGCCATCACCGTCAGCTGTTGGCAAGCCTGTCATGACCGTCAGCTGCTGGCAAGCCTGCCATCACCGTCAGCTGCTGGCAAGCCTGTCATGACCGTCAGCTGCTGGCAAGCCTGCCATCACCGTCAGCTGCTGGCAAGCCTGTCATGACCATCAGCTGCTGGCAAGCCTGTCATGACCGTCAGCTGCTGGCAAGCCTGTCATGACCGTCAGCTGCTGGCAAGCCTGCCATGACCGTCAGCTGCTGGCAAGCCTGTCATGACCGTCAGCTGCTGGCAAGCCTGCCATGACCGTCAGCTGCTGGCAAGCCTGTCATGACCGTCAGCTGCTGGCAAGCCTGCCATCACCGTCAGCTGCTGGCAAGCCTGTCATGACTGTCAGCTGCTGGCAAGCCTGCCATCACCGTCAGCTGCTGGCAAGCCTGCCATCACCGTCAGCTGCTGGCAAGTCTGCCATCACCGTCAGCTGCTGGCAAGCCTGCCATCACCGTCAGCTGCTGGCAAGCCTGTCATGACCGTCAGCTGCTGGCAAGCCTGCCATCACCGTCAGCTGCTGGCAAGCCTGTCATGACTGTCAGCTGCTGGCAAGCCTGCCATCACCGTCAGCTGCTGGCAAGCCTGCCATCACCGTCAGCTGCTGGCAAGTCTGCCATCATCGTCAGCTGCTGGCAAGCCTGCCATGACCGTCAGCTGCTGGCAAGCCTGCCATCACCGTCAGCTGCTGGCAAGTCTGCCATCATCGTCAGCTGCTGGCAAGCCTGCCATGACCGTCAGCTGCTGGCAAGCCTGTCATGACCGTCAGCTGCTGGCAAGCCTGCCATCACCGTCAGCTGCTGGCAAGCCTGTCATGACTGTCAGCTGCTGGCAAGCCTGCCATCACCGTCAGCTGCTGGCAAGCCTGCCATTACCGTCAGCTGCTGGCAAGTCTGCCATGACCGTCAGCTGCTGGCAAGCCTGTCATGACCGTCAGCTGCTTGCAAGCCTGTCATGACCGTCAGCTGCTGGCAAGCCTGCCATGATAGTCAGCTGCTGGCAAGCCTGTCATGACCGTCAGCTGCTGGCAAGCCTGCCATGACCGTCAGCTGCTGGCAAGCCTGCCATGACCGTCAGCTGCTGGCAATCCTGTCATGACCGTCAGCTGCTGGCAAGCCTGTCATGACCGTCAGCTGCTGGCAAGCCTGTCATGACGGTCAGCTGCTGGCAAGCCTGTCATGACCGTCAGCTGCTGGCAAGCCTGTCATGACCGTCAGCTGCTGGCAAGCCTGCCATGACCGTCAGCTGCTGGCAAGCCTGTCATGACCGTCAGCTGCTGGCAAGCCTGCCATGACCGTCAGCTGCTGGCAAGCCTGTCATGACCGTCAGCTGCTGGCAAGCCTGTCATGACCGTCAGCTGCTGGCAAGCCTGTCATGACCGTCAGCTGCTGGCAAGCCTGTCATGACCGTCAGCTGCTGGCAAGCCTGCCATGACCGTCAGCTGCTGGCAAGCCTGTCATGACCGTCAGCTGCTGGCAAGCCTGTCATGACCGTCAGCTGCTGGCAAGCCTGTCATGACCGTCAGCTGCTGGCAAGCCTGTCATGACCGTCAGCTGCTGGCAAGCCTGTCATGACCGTCAGCTGCTGGCAAGCCTGCCATGACCGTCAGCTGCTGGCAAGCCTGTCATGACCGTCAGCTGCTGGCAAGCCTGCCATGACCGTCAGCTGCTGGCAAGCCTGTCATGACCGTCAGCTGCTGGCAAGCCTGCCATGACCGTCAGCTGCTGGCAAGCCTGTCATGACCGTCAGCTGCTGGCAAGTCTGTCATGACCGTCAGCTGCTGGCAAGCCTGTCATGACCGTCAGCTGCTGGCAAGCCTGTCATGACCGTCAGCTGCTGGCAAGCCTGTCATGACCGTCAGCTGCTGGCAAGCCTGCCATCACCGTCAGCTGCTGGCAAGCCTGTCATGACCGTCAGCTGCTGGCAAGCCTGCCATGACCGTCAGCTGCTGGCAAGCCTGTCATGACCGTCAACTGCTGGCAAGCCTGCCATGACCGTCAGCTGCTGGCAAGCCTGTCATGACCGTCAGCTGCTGGCAAGCCTGCCATGACCGTCAGCTGCTGGCAAGCCTGTCATGACCGTCAGCTGCTGGCAAGCCTGCCATGACCGTCAGCTGCTGGCAAGCCTGTCATGACCGTCAGCTGCTGGCAAGCCTGCCATGACCGTCAGCTGCTGGCAAGTCTGTCATGACCGTCAGCTGCTGGCAAGCCTGCCATGACCGTCAGCTGCTGGCAAGCCTGTCATGACCGTCAGCTGCTGGCAAGTCTGTCATGACCGTCAGCTGCTGGCAAGCCTGTCATGACCGTCAGCTGCTGGCAAGCCTGTCATGACCGTCAGCTGCTGGCAAGCCTGTCATGACCGTCAGCTGCTGGCAAGCCTGCCATGACCGTCAGCTGCTGGCAAGCCTGTCATGACCGTCAGCTGCTGGCAAGCCTGCCATGACCGTCAGCTGCTGGCAAGCCTGTCATGACCGTCAACTGCTGGCAAGCCTGCCATGACCGTCAGCTGCTGGCAAGCCTGTCATGACCGTCAGCTGCTGGCAAGCCTGTCATGACCGTCAGCTGCTGGCAAGCCTGCCATCACCGTCAGCTGCTGGCAAGCCTGTCATGACCGTCAGCTGCTGGCAAGCAGCTGACGGTCATGGCAGGTACAAGCTCAGGTACAAATTGGTTCTTCACTCTCAGGTACACATTGGTTCTTCACTCTCAGGTACACATTGGTTCTTCACTCTCAGGTACACATTGGTTCTTCACTCTCAGGTACACATTGGTTCTTCACTCTCAGGTACACATTGGTTCTCCACTCTCAGGTACACATTGGTTCTTCACTCTCAGGTACACATTGGTTCTTCACTCTCAGGTACACATTGGTTCTTCACTCTCAGGTACACATTGGTTCTCCACTCTCAGGTACACATTGGTTCTCCACTCTCAGGTACACATTGGTTCTTCACTCTCAGGTACACATTGGTTCTTCATCCTCAGGTACACATTGGTTCTACACTCTCAGGTACACATTAGTTCTTCATCCTCAGGTACACATTGGTTCTACACTCTCAGGTACACATTAGTTCTTCATCCTCAGGTACACATTGGTTCTTCATCCTCAGGTACACATTGGTTCTTCACTCTCAGGTACACATTAGTTCTTCATCCTCAGGTACACATTGGTTCTTCATCCTCAGGTACACATTGGTTCTACGCTCTCAGGTACACATTAGTTCTTCATCCTCAGGTACACATTGGTTCTTCACTCTCAGGTACACATTGGTTCTACACTCTCAGGTACACATTGGTTCTTCACTCTCAGGTACACATTAGTTCTTCATCCTCAGGTACACATTGGTTCTACACTCTCAGGTACACATTGGTTCTCCACTCTCAGGTACACATTAGTTCTTCATCCTCAGGTACACACTGGTTCTTCACTCTCAGGTACACATTGGTTCTTCACTCTCAGGTACACATTGGTTCTCCACTCTCAGGTACACATTGGTTCTCCACTCTCAGGTACACATTGGTTCTACACTCTCAGGTACACATTGGTTCTCCACTCTCAGGTACACATTGGTTCTACACTCTCAGGTACACATTGGTTCTCCACTCTCAGGTACACATTGGTTCTTCACTCTCAGGTACACATTGGTTCTTCATTCTCAGGTACACATTAGTTCTTCACTCTCAGGTACACATTGGTTCTACACTCTCAGGTACACATTGGTTCTTCACTCTCAGGTACACATTGGTTCTTCACTCTCAGGTACACATTGGTTCTACACTCTCAGGTACACATTGGTTCTTCACTCTCAGGTACACATTGGTTCTCCACTCTCAGGTACACATTGGTTCTCCACTCTCAGGTACACATTGGTTCTACACTCTCAGGTACACATTGGTTCTTCACTCTCAGGTACACATTAGTTCTTCACTCTCAGGTACACATTGGTTCTTCACTCTCAGGTACACATTGGTTCTTCACTCTCAGGTACACATTGGTTCTCCACTCTCAGGTACACATTGGTTCTCCACTCTCAGGTACACATTAGTTCTTCATCCTCAGGTACACATTGGTTCTACACTCTCAGGTACACATTGGTTCTTCACTCTCAGGTACACATTAGTTCTTCATCCTCAGGTACACATTGGTTCTTCACTCTCAGGTACACATTGGTTCTTCACTCTCAGGTACACATTGGTTCTTCACTCTCAGGTACACATTAGTTCTTCACTCTCAGGTACACATTAGTTCTTCATCCTCAGGTACACATTGGTTCTTCATCCTCAGGTACACATTGGTTCTTCACTCTCAGGTACACATTGGTTCTCCACTCTCAGGTACACATTGGTTCTTCACTCTCAGGTACACATTGGTTCTCCACTCTCAGGTACACATTAGTTCTTCATCCTCAGGTACACATTGGTTCTTCACTCTCAGGTACACATTGGTTCTCCACTCTCAGGTACACATTAGTTCTTCATCCTCAGGTACACATTGGTTCTTCACTCTCAGGTACACATTGGTTCTTCACTCTCAGGTACACATTGGTTCTTCACTCTCAGGTACACATTGGTTCTCCACTCTCAGGTACACATTGGTTCTTCACTCTCAGGTACACATTGGTTCTTCACTCTCAGGTACACATTGGTTCTCCACTCTCAGGTACACATTAGTTCTTCATCCTCAGGTACACATTGGTTCTCCACTCTCAGGTACACATTGGTTCTTCACTCTCAGGTACACATTGGTTCTTCACTCTCAGGTACACATTGGTTCTTCACTCTCAGGTACACATTGGTTCTTCACTCTCAGGTACACATTAGTTCTTCACTCTCAGGTACACATTGGTTCTTCACTCTCAGGTACACATTGGTTCTTCACTCTCAGGTACACATTGGTTCTTCACTCTCAGGTACACATTGGTTCTTCACTCTCAGGTACACATTGGTTCTTCACTCTCAGGTACACATTGGTTCTACACTCTCAGGTACACATTGGTTCTACACTCTCAGGTACACATTGGTTCTCCACTCTCAGGTACACATTGGTTCTACACTCTCAGGTACACATTGGTTCTACACTCTCAGGTACACATTGGTTCTCCACTCTCAGGTACACATTGGTTCTTCACTCTCAGGTACACATTGGTTCTCCACTCTCAGGTACACATTGGTTCTCCACTCTCAGGTACACATTGGTTCTTCACTCTCAGGTACACATTGGTTCTTCACTCTCAGGTACACATTGGTTCTACACTCTCAGGTACACATTGGTTCTCCACTCTCAGGTACACATTGGTTCTTCACTCTCAGGTACACATTGGTTCTCCACTCTCAGGTACACATTGGTTCTCCACTCTCAGGTACACATTGGTTCTTCACTCTCAGGTACACATTGTTTCTACACTCTCAGGTACACATTGGTTCTCCACTCTCAGGTACACATTGGTTCTACACTCTCAGGTACACATTGGTTCTACACTCTCAGGTACACATTGGTTCTACACTCTCAGGTACACATTGGTTCTACACTCTCAGGTACACATTGGTTCTCCACTCTCAGGTACACATTGGTTCTTCACTCTCAGGTACACATTGGTTCTCCACTCTCAGGTACACATTGGTTCTCCACTCTCAGGTACACATTGGTTCTTCACTCTCAGGTACACATTGGTTCTACACTCTCAGGTACACATTGGTTCTCCACTCTCAGGTACACATTGGTTCTTCACTCTCAGGTACACATTGGTTCTCCACTCTCAGGTACACATTGGTTCTCCACTCTCAGGTACACATTGGTTCTACACTCTCAGGTACACATTGGTTCTACACTCTCAGGTACACATTGGTTCTTCATCCTCAGGTACACATTGGTTCTACACTCTCAGGTACACATTGGTTCTACACTCTCAGGTACACATTGGTTCTACACTCTCAGGTACACATTGGTTCTCCACTCTCAGGTACACATTAGTTCTCCACTCTCAGGTACACATTGGTTCTTCACTCTCAGTTACACATTGGTTCTACACTCTCAGGTACACATTGGTTCTCCACTCTCAGGTACACATTGGTTCTACACTCTCAGGTACACATTGGTTCTCCACTCTCAGGTACACATTAGTTCTCCACTCTCAGGTACACATTAGTTCTCCACTCTCAGGTACACATTAGTTCTCCACTCTCAGGTACACATCCTCCAGACTTACAGTTACTCTTAATTCTTCCCAGAAGTTTTCAGAAAACTACTGACCAAACAAACCTTGTTATCTACCTGCCATTGTAACAACAATGGGTATCAGAAACACTGCAAAAGATAATAATAATAATAATAATAATAATAATAATAATAATAATAATAATAATAATAATAATAATAATTTTATTTACTAATAAGAGGACCTTTAACAGTTAGTGGGTCTGAGTTTGAGAAGGACCTGCTATTATGGGCCAGCAGGTCTGCTGAAGTGTTCTTCCTTTATGTTCTTACAGAAAGAGTAACTCGGAGCTGAGGGTTAAAGAGAAGTTTTCTTCTTAAGGAGTTTAAATTAAGGCGTCAGTTACTATAACTATCAAAGACAATCTTAAAACGTCATATATAAAAAAAATGCTGAATAATAATTCAGGGAACGGAAGGGGATAGAACCAATGGCGAGTGAATCACACAACTCACAAGTCGTTCAATGATTTGTTTGTAATCGTGTTATTACGATTTCGTCAGTCATGACGGAGTAACAAGTACCCAGGTGTCAGTGTGGGTATCAGTTCCCAAGTATCAGTACCCGGGGATTATACCTGAAAGAACGCTCTTGTCACTCCACTCAACCTCGGACCATCAATGACTGGAACAAGGTATATACACACTGCGAACCATCAATGACTGGAACAAGGTATATACACACTGCGAACCATCAATGACTGGAACAAGGTATATACACACTGCGAACCATCAATGACTGGAACAAGGTATATACACACTGCGAACCATCAATGACTGGAACAAGGTATATACACACTGCAAACCATTAATGACTGGAACAAGGTATATACACACTGCGAACCATCAATGACTGGAACAAGGTATATACACACTGCGAACCATCAATGACTGGAACAAGGTATATACACACTGCGAACCATCAATGACTGGAACAAGGTATATACACACTGCGAATCATCAATGACTGGAACAAGGTATATACACACCGAGGACCGTCAATGACTGGAACAAGGTATATACACACTGCGAACCATCAATGACTGGAACAAGGTATATACACACCGAGGACCGTCAATAACTTGACAGTGGTCTACACAGAGCTTGCTAGCGTCTCTCTGAACGAATCTGCTGAGATTTCTTACTTCTGCAACACTGCAACCTCCTGATGTGTTGATTGCAGCTCAAAAGGCCTAAAGCTATTATTCAATTCCCCCTGTGGTTGTTTTGCATCCTGTGTGTGTGTGTGTACTCACCTAATTGTGGTTGCAGGAGTCGATACTCAGCTCCTGGCCCCGCCTCTTCACTGATCGCTACTAGGTCCTCTCTCTCTCTCCGCTTCCCGAGCTTTGTCATACATCTTCTTAAAACTATGTATGGTTCCTGCCTCCACTACTTCACTTGCTAAGCTATTCCACTTCCTAACGACTCTATGACTGAAGAAATACTTCCTAACGTCCCTGTGACTCGTCTGAGTCTTCAGCTTCCAATTGTGACCCCATGTTTCTGTGTCTCCTCTCTGGAACATCCTGTCTCTGTCCACCTTGTCTATTCCCCGCAGTATCTTGTATGTCGTTATCATGTCTCCCCTGACCCTTCTGTCCTCCAGTGTCGTCAGTCCGATTTCCATCAACCTTTCCTCGTACGACATTCCCCTGAGCTCTGGGACTAGCCTTGTTGCAAACCTTTGTACTTTCTCTAACTTCTTGACGTGCTTGACCAGGTATGGGTTCCAGACTGGTGCTGCATACTCCAGTATGGGCCTAACATACACAGTGTACAGTGTCTTGAACGATTCCTTATTAAGGAATCGGAACGCTATTCTAAGGTTTGCCAGGTCCCCGTATGCTGCAGCAGTTACTTGGTTGATGTGTGCCTCTGGTGACGTGCTCGGTGTTATGGTCACCCCAAGATCTTTCTCCCTGAGTGAGGTCTGTAGTCTTTGTCCACCTAGCCTATACTCTGTCTGCGGTCTTCTTTGCCCCTCCCCAATCTTCATGACTTTGCATTTGGCTGGATTGAATTCGAGAAGCCAGTTTCTGGACCACGTGTCCAGCCTGTCCAGGTCTCTTTGCAGTCCTGCCTCATCCTCATCCGATTTAATTCTTCTCATCAACTTCACATCATCTGCGAATAGGGACACTTCAGAGTCTATTCCTTCCATCATGTCGTTCGCATATATCAAAAATAGCACTGGTCCTAGAACTGACCCCTGTGGGACCTCGCTCGTCACAGGCGCCCACTGTGATACCTCTTCACGTACCATGACTCGTTGTTGCCTCCCTGTCAGGTATTCCCTGATTCATTGCAGTGCCCTCCCTGTCATATGCGCCTGATCCTCCAGCTTCTGCACTAATCTCTTGTGAGGAACTGTATCAGCTGGTTCTAGCTGGTTCCAAATCCCAGCTGGTTCCAGCTCCCCAGCTGACCAATAAGACGAACTGGTCTTGCTAATGGCCTCTGAATTAATTAATAAGCTTTAGCTTGTATAATATTCAATCTGTCATTACACACACACACACACACACACACACACACACACACACACACACACACACACACAAACACACACAGTCCAACTACGTGAGATGTGGAAGACAGCAAATGTAGTCCCAATTTTAAAGAAAGGGGGGAGTCAGGTAGCATTAAACTACACACCAGTGTCACTGACATGTTTAGTATGCTAAGTCATGGAGAAGATTATCAAAAGACTTGTGGAGCACCTAGAAAGGAATGAGCTTATCAACAATAACTAGCATGGTTTCAGGGAAGGAAAATCGTGTGTCAAAAACCTACTGGAGTTTACGACAAGGTGACGGGAGTCAGACAAGAGAGTGAGGGGTGGGTAGATTGCATTTTCTTGAACTGTAAGAAGGCTTTCAACGCATTTCCACACAAGAGATTAGTGTAAAAGATAGAGGATCAGGCAGGAATAACAGAGAAGGCAGTGAAATGGATCCGAGAATACCTGACAGGAAGGAATCAACGAGTGATGGTACGTGATGAGGTGTCAGAGTGGGCGCCTGAGACGAGCGGGGTTCCACAGGGGTCAGTCCTAGGACCGGTGCTGTTACTGGTATATGTGTGAATGACATGATGGAAGGGATAGACTCAGAAGTGTCCCTGTTTGCAGATGATGTGAAGTTAATGAGGAGAATTCAATCGGATGAGGATCAGGCAGGACTACAAGTTGCAGGACTACAGTTGCTGGGCCAGGTTGCAAGCCTGGTCCAGCAAATGGCTCCTCGAATTTAACCCCAGCAAATGCAAATTCATGAAGATCGGGGAAGGGCAAACAAGACCGCAGACAAAGTATAGGCTAGGTGGCCAAAGATTGCAAACCTCACTCAAGGAAAAGGATCTTGGGGTGAGTATAATACCGAGCACATCTCCTGAGGCGCACATCAATCAGATAACTACTGCAGCGTAAGGGCTTCTGGCAAACCTAAGAATAGCGTTCCGATACCTCAGCATGGAATCGTTCAAGACTCTACACACAGTGTACGTCAGGCCCAAACTGGAGTATGCAGCACCAGTTTGGAACCCACACTTGGTCAATCACGTTAGGAAATTAGAGAAAGTGCAAAGTTTTGCAGCAAAACTACTCCTGGAGTAGGAGAAATCCTGGGTTAAGAGAAATCGACCTGACGACACTGGAGGAGAGGAGGGATATGGAGTACATGATAACGACATATAAAATACTGAAAGGAATTGACAAGTTGGATAGGAATATGATGTTTCAGAGATGGGACACAGCAACAAGGAGACACAACTGGAAGTTGAAGACTCAGATGAGTCACAGTGATGTTAGGAAGTATTTCTTCAGCCATAGAGTTGTCAGGAAGTGGAACAATCTGGAGAGTGATGTAGTGTAGGCTGGATCCATACATAGCTTCAAAAAGATGTACGATAAATAGCTCGTGGAGTAGGGAGAGAGTGGACCTAGTAGTTAGCAGTGAAGAGGCAGAGCCAGGAGCTATGAACCGACCCCTGCAACCACAATTAGATGAATACAATTAGGTGAGTACATACACGCGCACACACACACACACAGCCACAAGGGATCACAAATGGAAATTGAAAACTCAGATGAGCCACCGAGACGTTAGGAAGTACTTTTTCTGTCATAGAGTTGTCAGGAAGTGGAACAGTCTGGAAAGTGATGTGGAGGCAGGAACCATACACAGCTTTAAGAAGAGGTACGATAAAGCTCATGGAACAGGGAGACACTGAACCTAGTAGCGACCAGTGAAGAGGCAGGACCAGGAGCTATGAAACGACCCCTGTAACCACAATTAGGTGAGTACATCAAACAAATAACTGCTGCAGCATACGGGCGCCTGGCAAACCTGAAAACAGCGTTTCAACATCTAAATAAGGAATCATACTGGAGTATGCAGCACCATTATGGAACCCACACCTGGTCAAACATGTCAAGAAATTAGAGAAAGTGCAAAGTTTTGCAACAAAACTGGTCCCGGAGGTAAAGGGTATATCCTACGAGGAGAGGTTAAGGGAACTCAACCTGACAACACTGGAAGACAGGAGGGATAGGGAGGACATGATAACAACATATAAAATACTGAGAGGAATTGACAAGGTGAACGGGAGCAGAATGTTTCAGAGATGGGATACAGCAACAAGAGCGCACAACTGAAAGTTGAAAACTCAGATGAGCCATAGGGATGTTAGGAAGTATTCTTCAGCCTGAGAATAGACAGAAGTGAAACAACATGGAGAGTGAACTGATAGAGGCAGGATCCATACATAGCTTTAAGAAGAGGTACGACAAGACTCTTGAAGCCAGGAGAGAGTGGACCTAGTAGCGATAGGCGAAGAGGCGGGACCAGGCGATGTGAATCGACCTGACAGGAATGAAACAACGAGTGAGGGTACGTGACAAAGTGTCGGACTGGGTGCATGTGTCAAGTGGGGTTCCACAAGGGTCAGTCCTAGGGCTGGTGCTGTTTCTGGTACATGTGAATGACATGAGGGAAGGGATAGACTCAAGAGTGTCCCTATCTGCAGACGATGTGATGCTAATGCGGAGAATACAAGTAGACAAGGATCAGGTAAGAGTACAAAGGGATTTGGACAGGCTGCAAGACTTGTCCAACTAGCTTCTGGAGTTTAACCCCAGCAAGTGTAGTCATGAAATTTGGGGAAGGACAAAGAAGACCGCAGGGTGCAGACAGAGTACAGACTCGGGGGGGTCGAAGACTGCAAAACTCAGGATCTTAGTGTGAGAATCATACCGAACACATCCCCTGAGGCGCACACCAACCAAATAACTGCTGCAGCATAAGGGCGCCTGACAAACCTGAGAATAGCGTTTCGACATCTGAATAAGGAGTCATTCAAGACACTGTACACGGTATACGTCAGGCCCATATTGGAGTATGCAGCATCAGTATGGAACCCACACCTGGTCAAGTACGTCAAGACATTAAAAAAAACAAAAGTTTGCAACAAGACTACTTCCGGAGCTAAGAGGTATATCCTACGAGGAGGACAGAAGAGATGGGTGGATATGATAACAACATATAAAATACTGAGATGAACTGACAAGGTGGACCGAGACAGGATGTTCCAGAGATGGGACACAACAACAAGGGGTGACAACTGGAAGTTAAAACCTCTAATGTGTAACAAGTACGATAGGAAGTATTTCTTCAGTCATAGAGTTGTCAGGAAGTGGAATAGTGAGTACACCCACACATACACACACATGCACACACATGCACACACACACACACACACACACACACACACACACACACACACACACACACACACACACACACACACAAAGTGCAAAGGTTTGCAACAAGACTAGTCCCAGAGCTAAGAGGTATGTCCTACGAGGAGAGGTTAAGGGAAATCAACCTGACGACACTGGAGGACAGGAGAGATAGGGGGGACATGATAACAACTTACAAAATACTGAGAGGAATTGAAAAGGTGGACAAAGACAGGATGTTCCAGAGACTGGACACAGTAACAAGGGGACACAGTTGGAAGCTAAAGATACAGATGAATCACAGGGATGTTAGGAAGTATTTCTTCAGCCACAGAGTAGTCAGGAAGTGGAATAGTTTGGGAAGCGATGTAGTGGAGGCAGGATCCATACATAGCTTTAAGCAAAGGTATGATAAAGCTCACGGTTCAGAGAGAGTGACCTAGTAGCGACCAGTGAAGAGGCAGGGCCAGGAGCTGGGACTCGACCCCCGCAACCTCAACTAGGTGAGTACACACACACACACACACACACACACACACACACACACACACACACACACACACACACACACACACACACACACACACACACAGGCTCACTCTACCTCTGCTCCCCTCCTGAACCAGGAGACTTTCTCTCCCCTCTTGACAGGAAGTATTGAGAGGGGGAGAGAGGAAGGGGAGAGAGGAGAAGAGAGGGATGGAAGAGGACGTGAGGAGGAGAGGAAGGGAGACAATGTGAAGATGGAGAAGAGAGGGAGTAAGAGGGAAGAGATAAGGAAAAAGAATGAGAGAGAAAATAAAGTGAGGCGAGAGAGAGGGAGGAGAGAGAGAGGGAAGATGGAAGAGAGGGGAAGAGTGGAGGTGCGGGAGGGTAGAGGAGAGCTAAGGAAGAGACACGATCTTTCTTTTGATCAGGAGAATGTGTCTCTCAGGGGGTAAAGAGAGGGGAGGAGAGGGAAGGGGAGGAGAGGAGAGGGGAAAGGTGATGGTAGAACCGAGGCCTGCTGTACACAGTGACCTATTTCCTGAGGGGAGAAAAAGTAGGAAGATTTGGAGAGGGGAAGGAGTGGGGGAGATGGGGAGGAGTAGGAGAGGGGGACAAGTCAGAAAGGGGGAGTTGAAGGAGAATTGGGAGACGTCGAGGAGTGGGAGAAGGGAAGGAATAAGGAAAGGATGATTGGGAGAGGGAAGGACTGAGGGGGAGAGGGGAGGACTGAGGGAGGGGGAGAGGGGAAGACTGAGGGAGGGGAGAGGGGAGGACTGGGGGAGGGGGAGAGGGGAGGACTGAAGGAGGGGGAGAGGGGAGGACTGAGGGAGTGGAGAGGGGACGACTGGGGGAGGGGGTGAGGGGAGGACTGAGGGAGGGGGTGAGGGGAGGACTGAGGGACGGGTAGAGGGGAGGATTGGGGGAGGGGGAGGGGGAGAGGGGAGGACTGAGGAAGGGGGAGAGAGGAGGACTGGGGGAGAGGGGAGGACTGAGGGAGGGGGAGAGGGGAGGACTAGAGGAGGGGGAGAGGGGAGGACTGGGGGAGGGGGAGAGGGAAGGACTGGAGGAGGGGGAGAGGGAAGGACTGGAGGAGGGGGAGAGGGGAGGACTGAGGGAGAGGGAGAGGGGAGGACTGGAGGAGGGGGAGAGGGAAGGACTGGAGGAGGGGGAGAGGGGAGGACTGAGGGAGGGGGAGAGGGGAGGACTAGAGGAGGGGAGAGGGGAAGACTGATGGAGGGGGAGAGGGAGAGGAATGGGAGAGGGGGAGAAAGGGAGAAAAGGGGGAGAGAGGAAACAAGGAGAGGGGGAAAAAGGGAGGAGAGGGGAAGGAGGGGGGGAGAGGGAGAGGAGTGGAAGAGGGGGAGAGGGAGAGGGTGAGGAATGAGAGAGAGGAAGGAGTGGGAGAGAGGGAGGAGTGGGAGAGGGGAACGAGAAGCTGAGGGACTGATTACCTCAAACTCCACCTGTTCTTAACCATTCTCCTTTGTATGGACTGATGAAGTCAGTGTGTGGCGAAACGTTTCCTCAATAAAGATACCCAAGTGTTGCACATGTGTCTAATTTATCTACATGTCGGTTCTCTGAACCATTCATCTACAACACAAGGCAACATACACCGTGGTACAACACAAGGCAACATACACCGTGGCACAACACAACACAAGGCAACATACACCGTGGTACAACACAACACAAGACAACATACACCGTGGTACAACACAACACAAGGCAACATACACCGTGGTACAACACAACACAAGGCAACATACACCGTGGTACAACACAACACAAGGCAACATACACCGTGGCACAACACAACACAAGGCAACATACACCGTGGTACAACACAACACAACGTAACATACACCGTGTTACAAAACAACGCAACATACACCATGGTACAACACAAGGAAACATACACCGTGGTACAACACAACACAAGACAACATACACCTTGGTACAACACAACACAACGTAACATACACCGTGGTTCAACACAACACAAGGCAACATACATAATGGTACAACACAACACTAGACAACATACACCGTGGTACAACACAACAGAAGGCAACATACACCGTGGTACAACACAAGGCAACATACACCATGGTACAACACAAGGCAATATACACCGTGGTACAACACAACACAAAGCAACATACACCGTGGTACAACACAACACAAGGCAACATACACCGTGGTACAACACAACACAAGGCAACATACACCGTGGTACAACACAAGGCAACATACACCGTGGTACAACTCAAGGCAACATACACCGTGGCACAACACAACACAAGGCAACATACACCGTGGTACAACACAACACAAGGCAACATACACAGTGGTACAACACAAGGCAACATACACCATGGTACAACACAAGGCAACATACACCGTGGCACAACACAAGGCAACATACACCGTGGTACAACACAACACAAGGCAACATACACCGTGGTACAACACAACACAAGGCAACATACACTGTGGTACAACACAACACAAGGCAACATACACCGTGGTACAACACAACACAAAGCAACATACACTGTGGTACAACACAACACAGGGCAACATACACTGTGGTACAACACAACACAAGGCAACATACACCGTGGTACAACACAAGGCAACATACACCGTGGTACAACTCAAGGCAACATACACCGTGGCACACCACAACACAAGGCAACATACACCGTGGTACAACACAACACAAGGCAACATACACCGTGGCACAACACAAGGCAACATACACCATGGTACAACACAACACAAGGCAACATACACCGTGGTACAACACAACACAAGGCAACATACACCATGGTACAACACAACACTAGGCAACATATACCGTGGTACAACACAACACAAGGCAACATACACCTTGGTTCAACACAAGGCAACATACACCGTGGTACAACACAACACAAGGCAACGTATACCGTGGTACAACACAAGGCAACATACACCGTGGTACAACACAACAAAAGGCAACATACACTGTGGTACAACACACCACAAGGCAACATACACCGTGGTACAACACAAGGCAACATACACCGTGGTACAACTCAAGGCAACATACACCGTGGCACAACACAACACAAGGCAACATACACCGTGGTACAACACAACACAAGGCAACATACACCGTGGCACAACACAAGGCAACATACACCATGGTACAACACAACACAAGGCAACATACACCGTGGTACAACACAACACAAGGCAACATACACCATGGTACAACACAACACTAGGCAACATATACCGTGGTACAACACAACACAAGGCAACATACACCTTGGTTCAACACAAGGCAACATACACCGTGGTACAACACAACACAAGGCAACGTATACCGTGGTACAACACAAGGCAACATACACCGTGGTACAACACAACACAAGGCAACATATATCGTGGTACAACACAACACAAGGCAACATACACCGTGGTACAACACAACACAGGGAACATACACCGTGGTACAACACAACGCAAGGCAACATATACCGTGGTACAACACAAGGCAACATACACCGTGTTAAACACAACACAAGGCAACATACACCGTGGTACAACACAAGGCAGTATACACCGTGGTACAACACAACACAAGGCAACATATTCCGTGGTACAACACAAGGCAACATACACCGTGGTACAACACAAGGCAACATATACCGTGGTACAATACAAGGCAACATAC
This sequence comes from Cherax quadricarinatus, assembly GCF_038502225.1. NCBI lineage: Eukaryota > Metazoa > Arthropoda > Malacostraca > Decapoda > Parastacidae > Cherax > Cherax quadricarinatus. Next base: position 46,434,945 of record NC_091298.1, read on the forward strand.
ACCGTGGTACAACACAAAACAAGTCAACATACACCGTGGTACAACACAACACAAGGCAACATACACCGTGGTACAACACAACACAAGGCAACATACACCGTGGTACAACACAACACAAGGCAACATACACCGTGGTACAACACAACACAAGGCAACATACACCGTGGCACAACACAACACAAGGCAACATACACCGTGGTACAACACAACACAAGGCAACATACACCGTGGTACAACACAACACAAGGCAACATACGTGTTACAACACAAGGCAGTATACACCGTGTTACAACACAACACAAGGCAACATACACCGTGGTACAACACAAGGCAGTATACACCGTGTTACAACACAACACAAGGCAACATACACCGTGGTACAACACAAGAGAGAAGCCATGGGGCAGACCATGGGAAGGAAAGTCATAGAGAGAGAGAGAGAGAGAGAGAGAGAGGTGAGAAGGAAGAAATATGGAGAGCAAGGAAGGAGGGGAAAGAGAGAGAGCGATTGGAGAGCGAAGAAGGGATGAAAAATGTATAGTGATAAGGGAAAGGAGGAAGAGGAGAGCGTAAGGAAGAGAGATGGAAGATAGGTGAGAGGGAGTAAGGAAGAGAAAGGGAGAGAGGGAGGACCAGAGAAAATGTGTGTACTCACCTATTTGTACTCACCTATTTGTGGTTGCAGGGGTCGAGTCATAGCTCCTGGCCCCGCCTCTTCACTGATTGCTACTAGGTCCTCTCTCTCCCTGCTACATGAGCTTTATCATACCTCGCCTTAAAACTATGTATGGTTCCTGCCTCCACTACTTCACTTTCTAGACTATTCCACGACTTGACTACTCTATGACTGAAGAAATACTTCCTAACATCCCTTCGATTCACCTGAGTCTTCAACTTCCAATTGTGACCTCTTGTGTCTGTGTCCCATCTCTGGAACATCCTGTCTTTGTCCACCTTGTCTATTCCGCGCAGTATTTTATATGTCGTTATCATGTCTCCCCTGACCCTCCTGGCCTCCAGTGTCGTCAGGCCGATTTCCCTCAACCTTTCTTCGTAGGACAATCCCCGTAGCTCTGGGACTAGTCTTGTTGCAAACCTTTGCACTTTCTCTAATTTCTTGACGTGCTTGACTAGGTGTGGATTCCAAACTGGTGCTGCATACTCCAGTATGGGCCTGACGTAAATGGTATACAGGGTCTTGAACGACTCCTTACTGAGGTATCGGAACGCTATCCATAGGTTTGCCAGGCGCCCGTATGCTGCAGCAGTTATCTGATTTATGTGCGCCTCAGGAGATATGCTCGGTGTTATACTCACCCCCAGATCTTTTTCCTTGAGTGAGGTTTGCAGTCTTTGGCCATCTAAACTATATTGTGTCTGCGGTCTTCTTTGCCCTTCCCCAATCTTCATGACTTTGCATTTGGCAGGGTTAAACTCAAGGAGCCAGTTGCTGGACCAGGCTTGCAGCCTATCCAGGTCTCTTTGTAGTCCTGCCTGATCCTCATCCGATTTGATTCTTCTCATTAACTTCACATCATCTGCAAACAAGGACACTTCTGAGTCTATCCCTTCCGTTATGTCGTTCACATATACCAAGAACAGCACAGGTCCTAGGACTGACCCCTGTGGAACCCCGCTTGTCACAAGCGCCCACTCTGACACCTCGTCACGTACCATGACTCGTTGTTGCCTCCCTGTCAGGTATTCTCTGATCCATTGCAGTGCCTTTCCTGTTATGTGTGCCTGATCTTCTAGCTTTTTCAGTAACCTCTTGTGAGGAACTGTGTCGAAGGCCTTTTTGCAGTCCAAAAAAATGCAGTCGATCCACCCCTCTCTCTCTTGTCTTACTTCTGTCACCTTGTCATAAAACTCTAGTAGGTTTGTGACACAGGATTTTCCTTCCCTGAAACCATGCTGGTTGTCAATTATACACTTGTTTCTTTCCAGGTGTTCCACCATTCTCCTCCTGATGATCTTCTCCATGACCTTGCATACTATACACGTTAGTGATACAGGTCTGTAGTTTAGTGCCTCATGTCTGTCTCCCTTTTTAAAAATTGGGACTACATTTGCCATCTTCCATACCTCAGGGAGTTGCCCAGTTTCAAATGATGTGTTGAAGATCTTTGTTAATGGCACACACAATATCTCTGCTCCCTCTTTAAGGACCCACGGAGAGATGTTGTCTGGTCCAACCGCCTTTGAGGTGTCAAGTTCGCATAGCAGCTTCTTCACTTCCTCCTTGGTTATATGTACCTCATCCAGCACTTGCTGGTGTACCCCCCTGTTCTGATTTCCTGGAGTCCTACTGGTTTCCACTGTAAATACTTCTTTAAATCTCGTGTTGAGCTCCTGACATACCTCTCGGTCGTTGCTTGTGAATTCCCCATCACCCTTCCTCAGTCTGATTACCTGGTCCTTGACTGTTGTTTTCCTCCTGATGTGGCTGTACAACAGCTTCGGGTCAGTCTTGACTTTCGATGCTATGTCATTTTCATATTGTCGCTGAGCCTCCCTTCTTATCTGTGCATATTCATTTCTGGCTCTTCGGCTAATCTCTTTATTTTCCTGAGTTCTCTGTCTTCTGTACCTTTTCCATTCTCTAGTACACCTAGTTTTTGCCTCCCTACACCTTTGGGTGAACCAAGGACTCGTTCTGTTCTTCCCATTGTTTCTGTTTCCCTTGGGAACAAACCTCTCCTCTGCCTCCTTGCATTTTGTTGCCACATAGTCCATCATTTCTTGTACTGGTTTTCCTGTCAGTTCCCTCTCCCACTGAATGTTTTGAAGGAAGTTCCTCATGCCTGAGTAGTTCCCCCTTTTGTAGTTTGTTTTTTCCCACCCTATTCCTGCTACTCTCTCCACTTGGAGCTCAACTATGTAGTCGAAGCACAGAACCACATGATCACTAGCTCCCAGGGGCCTTTCATACAAGATATCCTCGATGTCTGAACTACTCAAGGTGAATACAAGGTCCAGTCTTGCTGGTTCATCTTCTCCTCTCTCTCTGGTAGTGTCTCTAACATGTTGATGCATGAGGTTTTCCAGTACTACATCCATCATCTTGGCTTTCCATGTTTCGGAACCCCCATGGGGCTCCAGGTTTTCCCAGTCAATCTCCTTGTGATTGAAATCACCCATAACTAGTAACTTTGCTCCCCCCACGTGTGCTCTCCTGGCCACCTCGGCTAGTGTGTCGACCATGGCTCTGTTGCTCTCATCGTATTCTTCTCTTGGTCTCCTGCAGTTCTGTGGTGGGTTGTACATTACTGCAATTATCACCTTATGTCCCTCAGACTGGATTGTTCCTACTAAGTAGTCCCTTTCACCCGTGCCATCCATTCCTTCCATTTTCTCAAAACCCCACTGGCTTTTAATGAGCAGTGCAACTCCTCCTCCCCCTCTCCTCCCTCTGTCTTTCCTGAAGATTTGATATCCGGGTGGAAAGATTGAATCTGTTATTATTCTGGTGAGTTTTGTTTCTGTGAGTGCTATTATGTCTGGGGATGTCTCCTTGATTCTTTCGTGCCACTCCTCATACTTATTTGTTATTCCATCTGCATTTGTATACCATACCTTCAACTTCTTTTCTAAGACTGTGGTCTGGGAGGTGTATTGGGGTTGGGGAAGTGGGAGACCTGATAAGGAACTATGGGTGGTTGCTGTGGGGGTGGAGTTTGTAATGTAGTGGGTGGGGGCATTGGATATGGCATGGGTGTTTTGGTTTAGAGTGTTTGGCTGCACTGGGGTTGACCTGGTTGGGAGGCTTCTATAGGAAGCTGTGAGGGAGGTTATATTTAATCTTCTTCCTGTGTCTGGGATCTCCTGTCTGTCTTCTCCATCCCCTCTCTTTCCTCCTTTCGCCTTTGTACCATCTCTCTCAGTTTCCGCCTTTCGTCTTGTGTTCTGTCGCGGTCGAGATATACCTTCCTGTATGCCGGCATGTCCCTTAATCGTGCTTTTTCCTGCAGTATCCTGTTCCGAGTCGATTCTGCCTTGAAGGTCACTTTCACTGGCCGGGTTCTTTTTTTTACAAACCCCCCTATTCTCCGAAAATTTTCCAGCTGGGTCATGTCGTCTTCTCCGATTACTTTCATGATGCTTTCAATTGCTTTTTTTTCCCCTTGTTTTCTTGCTCCTGGCCACGCCTCTTCACTGATCGCTACTAGGTCCTCTCACTGCTTCATGAACTTTTTAATACCTCGTATTGAAACTATGTATGGTTCCTGCCTCCACTACATCACTTGCCAGACTATTCCACTTTCTGACAACTCTGTGACTACAGAAACTAAAGAAATACTTCCTAACATAACTCTGACTCATCTGATTCTTCAACTTCCAACTGTGATCTCTTGATTCTGTATCCCTCTCTCTGGAATATCCTGTCTCTGTCTACCTTGTCAATTCCTCGCAGTATTTTGTATATCGTTATCAAGTCTCCCCTGACCCTCCTGTTCTCCAGTATCGTCAGGCCAATTTCCCTTAACCTTTCTTCGAAAGACATTACCCTTAGCTCTTGAACTAAGCTTGTTGCAAACCTTTGCACTTTTTCTAATTTCTTGACATGCTTGACCAAGTGTGGGTTTCAAACTGCTGCTGCATACGCCGATAAGGGCCTGATGTACACGGTGTACAAAGTCTTGAACGATTTCTTAATGAGGTATCGGAATGCTATTCTCAGGTTTACCAGGCGCCCAGATGCTGCAGCAGTTATGTGGTTGATGTGTGCTGCAGGAGATGTGCTCGGTGTTATATTCACCCCAAGATGCTTTTCCTTGAGTGAGGTTTGCAGTCTTTGGCCACCTAGCCTATACTCTGTTGCGATCTTCTTTGCTCTTCCCCGATTTTGACGACTTTGCATTTGGCGGGGTTAAATTCGTGGAGCCAGTTCTTGGACCAGGCTTGCAGCCTCTCCAGGTCTCTTTGCAGTCCTGCAAGATCCTCATCCGATTTAATTCTCCTCGTTAACTTCACATAATCTGCAAACAGGGACATTTGTGAGTCTACCCCTTCCGTCATGTCATTCACATATACCAAAAATAGTACTGGTCCTAGGACCGACCCCTGTGGGACCACGCTTGTCACAGGCGCCCACTCTGACACCTCATCACGTATCATGACTCGTTGTTGCCTCCCTGTCAGGTATTCCCTGATCCACTGCAGTGTCTTTCCTGTTATGCATGCCTGATCCTCTAGCTTTTGCACTAATCTCTTCTGAGGAACTGTGTGGAAGACCTTCTTGCAGTCCAAGAAAATATAATCTACTCACCCCTCTCTCTTGGGTCTTACTTCTGTTACCTTGTCATAAAACTCCAGTAGGTTTGTGACACAGGATTTTCCTTCCCTGAATTCGTGCTGGTTGTCCTTTATCAGCTTGTTCCATTCCAGATGTTCCACCACTTTCCTCCTGATTATATTCTCCATGACTTTGCATACTATACACATCAGTGACACTGGTCTGTAGTTTAGTGCCTCGCTTCTTCACCTCCTCCTCGGTTGAGTGTATTTCATCCATCACTTGCTGGTACATCCCTTGTGGGTGTACCCCCCCCCCTGTTCTGATTTCAGAGAGTCCTTTCTGTCTCCACTTTAAATCTCATGTTAAGCTCCTCACATACTTCTTGGTAGTTTCTTATGAGCTTCCCACCTTCCTTCTTCAGCCTGATTACCTGGGCCTTGACTGTTACCTTCCTCCTGATGTGGCTATACAACAGCTTCGGGTCAGACTTAACTTTCGATGCTATGTCTTTTCGTGCTGTCGCTGGGCCTCCCTCCTTATCTGTGCATACTCGTTTCTGGCTCTTCGACTAATCTCTTTATTTTCCTGGGTCCAGTATTTTTTCCATTCTCTAGTGTACTTAGGTTTTGCCTCCCTACACCTTCGGGTAAACCAAGGACTCGTTCTGGTCTTCCCATTATTTCTGTTGCCCTTGGGAACAAACCTCTCCTCTGTCTCCTTGCATTTTGTTGTCACGTAGTTCAACATTTTGTTTACTGATTTTCTTACCAATTCTCTTTCCCACTGAACTTCTTGCAGGAAGTTCCTCATGCCTGTGTAGTCCCCCTTTTGTAGTTTGGCTTCTTCCATCCTACTCCTGTTACCCTTTCCACTTGTAACTCTACTATTTATTCAAAGCTCAGAACCACGTGATCACTAGCTCCGAGGGGCCTTTCATGTGTTATGTCCTCGATATCCGAGCTACTCAGGGTGAACATGAGGTCCATTCTTGCTGGTTCATCCTCACCTCTCTCTCTGGTAGTGTCCCTAAGATGCTGATGCATGAGGTTTTCCAGTACCACAACCATCATCTTGGCTCTCCATGTTTTGGGACCCTCATGTGGCTCCAGGTTTTTATCTTCACATTGTGTGTGTGTGGTCATCTTCACCTTGTGTGTGTGTGTGTGTGTGTGTGTGTGTGTGGTCACTTTCACCGTTTATAAACCTTCATTACAACTTCCAGCTTTACGGACCTCAAAGGCCCAAGTTTGACGGAAACGTCATTGTAAGTTGCGGTCTACTGTGTGTGTGTTATCCATGTATTGTTCCAGTCACGATATTGTGCCTTTCTACACTGCTCAACAACAACAACAAAATTTCCGTTACCAAAGATATTTGAAAGTATTTAGGGTATTTTAGTGTTGCTGAATTGTTAAATGAGAGGTTTTTCAAAGTGACTTTAGTTTGCAAGATATTACATAGGTACTCTCAGTTAACAGGAACTTAGCCAAAACGCCTGTGTATGTATATGTACTGACAATGTGTATATATAGAAATATTTAATAAACATAAAAAAATTATTTTTAAATTATTTAATACACAAATAACTCGCACATAGAAGAGAGGAGCTTACGACGACGTTTCGGTCCGACTTGGACCATTTACAAAGTCACACTAACCAGAAGTGGAGCAGGACGGCTATATATGGGCAGGCAGAGGTAGTGGTGGTAGTACTACGGTATTGTGCCTTTTTTTGTTAAATTATTTAATATTTAACGAAAGGAGTTGCATCCCAAACCTTCATTTTGTTATTTTCCAGACAAACATGAGCTTTTTGTTAAACAAGTTTATCTTGCTTATTCTGGAGTGTTGCTTGGAGAACAAGACAAGTCTAGGGCTCCCCATATGGTTGGTAAAACCTGTGTAGAATATTACGACTGTGGAAAAATAGGCGAAGGAAAAGTTTAAACTTCAGTGTACTTATGGTGTGGAGAGACAAAATCACCACAACGATTGTTATTTCTGTATGATTGTGAAAGGTTTCAATCGATACAATTTGAAATTCATGTGGGAGTATCCTGATTTGGAGTCAACCTGGAGACCTGTGCGCAAAGACGTTACCATACCAGTGTTTACAACACTGACTGACCTTCTGTTGTCAGATGTTGAAGAAACTCAGGGTTTAGGAGACAGGTGAGAGCAGTGGAAGTGAATATAAAGTAAGCATTTCAACACCCCAGCAGTTTTCCCACGAACTCAACGATCTGACACGTGACCTCAGTCTGCCAAAGGAAGCATCGGAACTGTTATTTTAACAATAAATTAAAATAACAGCTTATCGGACAAGAGAGGTTGAACTCCTTCCGTACTTGAGCCAAGATGAAGAACTTGTATACTGCAGTAACATCCCTGGACTTCTTCTTCCAATGGAAGTTGAGTATCAACCAGGATATTGACGGCTGTCTATAGACAGCTCCATTAGAAGCTTGAAATGTCTTATTGCACAATGATAACCATAATGCATCTCTTCCAACTGCTCACTCAACAAAACTTAACAATATGAAAATATCAAAATGGTGTTGCAGAAGGTTTACTGTCACAAGCACAAGACATTTGTGTTGCTTGCATCATCCTCAATGGGATACCAAGTGTCTCAAAAACTAGAGCCAATCAAGCAAAACCGATGACATATTCGGAACCCGCACCACAAACTTTAAATCAGTGTAACATCATTGACCTGAAGATGAGTGTTGATCGGTGTTATCTACCATGTCCTAATAAGTGTGACTGTTACATAGCAATTGCATCTTCTAATTTTGGTCTAATGTATGTAAACAATCTATTTTTTATAGCATATATCTATGTATTTATAGTTGTCTATTATACCAAAAAATGTTCTCACAATTTCATTTGTATAATCTCTTGTTGACATTGTATCATTATAATCCCTGTAATTCAGTATTTTATTACTGAAATTTCCTATCTTCTATTTCCCTTACATGGTACATGTATTTGTCTGTAGTAAATTCCATCATCCCTCATTCACTGAAGGTGGTCCAGTTATCCATCATGTCTAGTAGTGATTCAGTCACTTGTATTGTCTATTTTGCATGTTTTCCTTATAGCAAACATCTGTGAGTCTGTATACATAAGCGAGACAGATCTTAGTGAAGACGCACCCAGAGTACAACACAAGAGTTCATTAGACTTTCACAAGAGAACTCTGTGTTCTTCCACCAGGTAACAAGGTTAACCTCCAATATTCACAAGAGAACTCTGTGTTCTTCCACCAGGTAACAAGGTTAACCTCCAATATTCACAAGAGAACTCTGTGTTCTTCCACCAGGTAACAAGGTTAACCTCCAATATTCACAAGAGAACTCTGTGTTCTTCCACCAGGTAACAAGGTTAACCTCCAATATTCACAAGAGAACTCTGTGTTCTTCCACCAGGTAACAAGGTTAACCTCCAATATTCACAAGAGAACTCTGTGTTCTTCCACCAGGTAACAAGGTTAACCTCCAATATTCACAAGAGAACTCTGTGTTCTTCCACCAGGTAACAAGGTTAACCTCCAATATTCACAAGAGAACTCTGTGTTCTTCCACCAGGTAACAAGGTTAATCTCTAATATTAACTTCAACCAAGCCAACATTATTCATAAAGAACAAGACACATACTACAGTATGTAGCATGTGTAACAAGTAACCTCTGATGAACCTCACACAACCTCCACCACAATGAGAGAAGTAACAAGTAACCTCTGATAAACCTCACACAACCTCCACCACAATGAGAGAAGTAACAAGTAACCTCACACAACCTCCACCACAATGAGAGAAGTAACAAGTAACCTCTGATGAACCTCACACAACCTCCACCACAATGTATAGGTTACTAAGAACAGGTGAAAGAGGATTTCCCATTGCCATACCAAACTTCTGAGTGTAAAACTTACCATTAAATACAAATTTTGCATCAACAATGCAAAGTTTAATAAGTTTAAAGATAGTAGGAACTGGCAATGGTAAATCATAATTAACAAGTTCTTCAGATAAGAAACTTAATAAATCACCAAAATTTATCAACTAAATCTATGTTGTTTTAACATTAAAGTTAGAAATTTTGCCAACAATAGGGCTCAAAATGTCAACTAGCCATTTGCATAATTTATATGAAACTGATCCTATAGAGCTAATGTATGGGCTAATAAAATCACATAAACCAGGTAATCCAATCAGATCAATTATTAGCTCCATAGGAATATTTTGTAAGTTGCCGTGAAGGACCTGTCTAGTTGGGCCAGCGGGCCTGCTGCAGTGTTCTCTTTCTTATGAGTCGCATGTCGTCGTGCATCAGGTGTTGCTTTGTTGTGGGATGTGATGGTGAGGTGTGGCCTGGACCCTTTATATGCCTTCCCTTGATGTATTACTTTTATTGTTCCTTGATAATGTGAGTAGTCACGAAAGTGCTTGGAATTTCACTATTCTTTCACAGTGGTTGTTTTGATATATATATATATATATATATATATATATATATATATATATATATATATATATATATATATATATATATATATGGAAATCTGAAATAAAATCTGAGCACTTTCATGTGCTTACACACACATCTTCAGAGGAATAGGAAGAAGCAAGAAACCATATTTAAAATGTTAAACACTGAAGTGACACTTGAGTGAGAGCAGGTAACAACACCTCACACAAACAGGTCCTGCACAACATTTGTCCAACATCAAGTCAGGTTATTTGTAAGACAAAGAACACACACTATTCTGGACTATATAGCCGTCAACTTTATACTTTGCAGAACACAAATTTGAAATATGTTGTGCATCATGCTTGATAAGAGATGATTCCACAATATTTTGTTGAACTGTAGAATTACAGGGAAGTATTTCTTTGGCATTAGCATAATCTACAGTATGGCCTGTATCCCTTACATGAATAAACAAAGCAGTGGACTCTTGTCCAGTAGTTACTGCATATTTATATTGTTTAACTCTGGTCTCAAGAGATCTGCCAGTTTGTCCTAAGTAAAACGTATGACAACTTTTACAAGGGACGGAGTATTGTTATATTTGCAGACAACTTTAACTTAGGTTTATCCACTTTCATTGAACAGCTATCTTGCCAGAAGCGTGCACACATCACAGTTTTAATAACCCTCACGACAGCAACATCTACCTCCAGGCCTCAAGTCTGACTAACCGGATCCCTTCATAAATTTTATCTTGTTTATACTCCAACAGCACGTTAAATCCCTAAAACACACTTGTCTCCACTCCCATCAAATACGCTCACACACGGCTACTAAGTGTTCAAGTCACTACCACTTAAAGCGTCCTTTACAACCTCCGCATCAGTAGTGTTAAACCTCACACCCTTATAAAGGTGTTGGAACCACTGTACTCTGATACATTTCTCTTTTTTTCTCCAGAGATACTTTAACTCTCCATCTATCTTTTTCCCCTTTTACACAGTGTACGTTTTCCCTCGGACCCATCATCTTCTGACTGGCCAACTGCCAAGTATTCAAATACATCTACTTCTTCCATACTTCCTTCTTTCAGTCTGATATCCCGTCGATCATTGACTAAGTTCTTGTTGACTCTCATTTCCTTCCTCTTTTCTCTGTACTTTTGTCCAAACATTTTGCATACCTTTTCAAGCTTGTCGAGCAAAAATCTGCAACTTCTATTCAGATATTACCAAAAGAAGCGTGTCATCATCAAACAGCAACTGTGACAACTTCCATATCCTATCAGATTATTATTTCTAAATCCTACACCTTCTCAACACCCTAACATTCACTTCTTTTATAATCCCACCAATAAACTTATTTAACAGCCATGGTGACATCACACATCTTGGTTTAAGATTTATTTTTATTGGTAAAATGTTCCCCTTCTCTCACACACGTTCTCTTAACAACGTACTGGAGAGATACGGAAGGACGTGCAACACAGACGCAGTGTACAGAAGGGTCACCAGGAGTACTGATGACTCCAGGGTCACCAGGGGTACTGAGGACCCCAGGGTCACCAGGGGTAGTGAGGACCCCAGGGTCACCAGGGGTACTGAGGACACCAGGGTCACCAGGGGTAGTGAGGACCCCAGGGGTACTGATGACACCACGGGTACTGAGGACACCAGGGGTACTGAGGACCCCAGGGTCACCAGGGGTACTGATGACACCAGGGTCACCCAGGGAACTGAGGACACCAGGGTCACCACGGGTACTGAGGACACCAGGGTCACCAGGGGTACTGAGGACACCAGGGTCACCAAGGGTACTGAGGACACCAGGGTCACCAGGGGTACTGAGGACACCAGGGCCACCAGGAGTACTGAGGACACCTGGGGTACTGAGGACCCCAGGGTCACCAGGGGTACTGAGGACCCCAGGGTCACCAGGGGTACTGATGACACCAGGGTCACCAGGGGTACTGAGGACACCAGGGTCACCAGGGGTACTAAGGACCCCAGGGTCACCAGGGGTGCTGATGACACCAGGGTCACCAGGGGTACTGAGGACACCAGGGTCACCAGGGGTACTGAGGACACTAGAGTCACCAGGAGTACTGAGGACACCAGGGTCACCAGGGGTACTGAGGACACCAGGGCACCAGGGGTACTGAGGACACTAGAGTCACCAGGAGTACTGAGGACACCAGGGTCACCAGGGGTACTGAGGACACCAGGGTCACCAGGGGTACTGAGGACACTAGAGTCACCAGGGGTACTGAGGACACCAGGGTCACCAGGGGTACTGAGGACACCAGGGGTACTGAGGACACCAGGGGTACTGAGGATACCAGGACAAGAGGACAGTCAACCATCACAAATATTGGTGAAACGTGTAGAAGTCTTTAAGAGAAGACTGGATGACTATGTCCGCTAAGTGTTGGATCTAGAAACTTTGATGAACATGTGTGCCAGCAGACAAAAGCCTGACCTCAGCTAGAGTTGCGTGAGTACGAAAACACTCAAAGATGGTCGCAGGTATACATGACAGTGTATACCTTAACATGAGCCTCACTCTCCCATAAAGAGTCTTCAGACACACATCCACCCACTTATACGTAGTTAATAAATCCATGACTGCGACAAACACTTCCTTTAACATCCTTAACTAAGTGCTGTGCACTTACAAATTAAAGTGTAAGCACATGGTCTACACTTCACCTACCCTTCCGAATTCCTTCTTCCTCTACTTTCTCTTGTCCCCCTTTATCTTGGGCAAAGGAATTATGCAAGTTCTCCGTCAGTCCCTAGCTACCTTCCTTGATGGAGTGGTGGTCATTATCAATGTTGATGGTGTGGTGGTCATTATCAATGTTGATGGTGTGGTGGCCATTATCAATGTTGATGGTGTGGTGGTCATTATCAATGTTGATGGTGTGGTGGTCATTATCAATGTTGATGGTGTGGTGGTCATTATCAATGTTGATGGTGTGGTGGTCATTATCAATGTTGATGGTGTGGTGGTCATTATCAATGTTGATGGTGTGGTGGTCATTATCAATGTTGATGGTGTGGTGGTCATTATCAATGTTGATGGTGTGGTGGTCATTATCAATGTTGATGGTGTGGTGGTCATTATCAATGTTGATGGTGTGGTGGTCATTATCAATGTTGATGGTGTGGTGGTCATTATCAATGTTGATGGTGTGGTGGTCATTATCAATGTTGATGGTGTGGTGGTCATTATCAATGTTGATGGTGTGGTGGTCATTATCAATGTTGATGGTGTGGTGGTCATTATCAATGTTGATGGTGTGGTGGTCATTATCAATGTTGATGGTGTGGTGGTCATTATCAATGTTGATGGTGTGGTGGTCATTATCAATGTTGATGGTGTGGTGGTCATTATCAATGTTGATGGTGTGGTGGTCATTATCAATGTTGATGGTGTGGTGGTCATTATCAATGTTGATGGTGTGGTGGTCATTATCAATGTTGATGGTGTGGTGGTCATTATCAATGTTGATGGTGTGGTGGTCATTATCAATGTTGATGGTGTGGTGGTCATTATCAATGTTGATGGTGTGGTGGTCATTATCAATATTGATGGTGTGGTGGTCATTATCAATGTTGATGGTGTGGTGGTCATTATCAATGTTGATGGTGTGGTGGCCATTATCAATGTTGATGGTGTGGTGGTCATTATCAATGTTGATGGTGTGGTGGTCATTATCAATGTTGATGGTGTGGTGGCCATTATCAATGTTGATGGTGTGGTGGTCATTATCAATGTTGATGGTGTGGTGGTCATTATCAATGTTGATGGTGTGGTGGTCATTATCAATGCTGATGGTGTGGTGGTCATTATCAATGTTGATGGTGTGGTGGTCATTATCAATGTTGATGGTGTGGTGGTCATTATCAATGCTGATGGTGTGGTGGTCATTATCAATGTTGATGGTGTGGTGGTCATTATCAATGTTGATGGTGTGGTGGTCATTATCAATGTTGATGGTGTGGTGGTCATTATCAATGTTGATGGTGTGGTGGTCATTATCAATGTTGATGGTGTGGTGGTCATTATCAATGTTGATGGTGTGGTGGTCATTATCAATGTTGATGGTGTGGTGGTCATTATCAATGTTGATGGTGTGGTGGTCATTATCAATGTTGATGGTGTGGTGGTCATTATCAATGTTGATGGTGTGGTGGTCATTATCAATGTTGATGGTGTGGTGGTCATTATCAATGTTGATGGTGTGGTGGTCATTATCAATGTTGATGGTGTGGTGGTCATTATCAATGTTGATGGTGTGGTGGTCATTATCAATGTTGATGGTGTGGTGGTCATTATCAATGTTGATGGTGTGGTGGTCATTATCAATGTTGATGGTGTGGTGGTCATTATCAATGTTGATGGTGTGGTGGTCATTATCAATGTTGATGGTGTGGTGGTCATTATCAATGTTGATGGTGTGGTGGTCATTATCAATGTTGATGGTGTGGTGGTCATTATCAATGTTGATGGTGTGGTGGTCATTATCAATGTTGATGGTGTGGTGGTCATTATCAATGTTGATGGTGTGGTGGTCATTATCAATGTTGATGGTGTGGTGGTCATTATCAATGTTGATGGTGTGGTGGTCATTATCAATGTTGATGGTGTGGTGGTCATTATCAATGTTGATGGTGTGGTGGTCATTATCAATGTTGATGGTGTGGTGGTCATTATCAATGTTGATGGTGTGGTGGTCATTATCAATGTTGATGGTGTGGTGGTCATTATCAATGTTGATGGTGTGGTGGTCATTATCAATGTTGATGGTGTGGTGGTCATTATCAATGTTGATGGTGTGGTGGTCATTATCAATGTTGATGGTGTGGTGGTCATTATCAATGTTGATGGTGTGGTGGTCATTATCAATGTTGATGGTGTGGTGGTCATTATCAATGTTGATGGTGTGGTGGTCATTATCATTATCAATGTTGATGGTGTGGTGGTCATTATCAATGTTGATGGTGTGGTGGTCATTATCAATGTTGATGGTGTGGTGGTCATTATCAATGTTGATGGTGTGGTGGTCATTATCAATGTTGATGGTGTGGTGGTCATTATCAATGTTGATGGTGTGGTGGTCATTATCAATGTTGATGGTGTGGTGGTCATTATCAATGTTGATGGTGTGGTGGTCATTATCAATGTTGATGGTGTGGTGGTCATTATCAATGTTGATGGTGTGGTGGTCATTATCAATGTTGATGGTGTGGTGGTCATTATCAATGTTGATGTGGTGGATGTTGTGTGGTGGTCATTATCAATGTTGATGGTGTGGTGGTCATTATCAATGTTGATGGTGTGGTGGTCATTATCAATGTTGATGGTGTGGTGGTCATTATCAATGTTGATGGTGTGGTGGTCATTATCAATGTTGATGGTGTGGTGGTCATTATCAATGTTGATGGTGTGGTGGTCATTATCAATGTTGATGGTGTGGTGGTCATTATCATGTTGATGGTGTGGTGGTCATTATCAATGTTGATGGTGTGGTGGTCATTATCAATGTTGATGGTGTGGTGGTCATTATCAATGTTGATGATGGTGTGGTGGTCATTATCAATGTTGATGGTGTGGTGGTCATTATCAATGTTGATGGTGTGGTGGGCATTATCAATGTTGATGGTGTGGTGGTCATTATCAATGTTGATGGTGTGGTGGTCATTATCAATGTTGATGGTGTGGTGGTCATTATCAATGTTGATGGTGTGGTGGTCATTATCAATGTTGATGGTGTGGTGGTCATTATCAATGTTGATGGTGTGGTGGTCATTATCAATGTTGATGGTGTGGTGGTCATTATCAATGTTGATGGTGTGGTGGTCATTATCAATGTTGATGGTGTGGTGGTCATTATCAATGTTGATGGTGTGGTGGTCATTATCAATGTTGATGGTGTGGTGGTCATTATCAATGTTGATGGTGTGGTGGTCATTATCAATGTTGATGGTGTGGTGGTCATTATCAATGTTGATGGTGTGGTGGTCATTATCAATGTTGATGGTGTGGTGGTCATTATCAATGTTGATGGTGTGGTGGTCATTATCAATGTTGATGGTGTGGTGGTCATTATCAATGTTGATGGTGTGGTGGTCATTATCAATGTTGATGGTGTGGTGGTCATTATCAATGTTGATGGTGGGGTGGTCATTATATATGATGATGGTGTGGTGGTGGTCATTATCAATGTTGATGGTGTGGTGGTCATTATCAATGTTGATGGTGTGGTGGTCATTATCAATGTTGATGGTGTGGTGGTCATTATCAATGTTGATGGTGTGGTGGTCATTATCAATGTTGATGGTGTGGTGGTCATTATCAATGTTGATGGTGTGGTGGTCATTATCAATGTTGATGGTGTGGTGGACATTATCAATGTTGATGGTGTGGTGGTCATTATCAATGTTGTTGGGGTGGTGGTCATTATCAATGTTGATGGTCATTATCAATGTTGATGTGTGGTCATTATCAATGTTGATGGTGTGGTGGACATTATCTATGTTGATGGTGTGGTGGTCATTATCAATGTTGATGGTGTGGTGGTCATTATCAATGTTGATGGTGTGGTGGTCATTATCAATGTTGATGGTGTGGTGGTCATTATCAATGTTGATGGTGTGGTGGTCATTATCAATGTTGATGGTGTGGTGGTCATTATCAATGTTGATGGTGTGGTGGTCATTATCAATGTTGATGGTGTGGTGGTCATTATCAATGTTGATGGTGTGGTGGTCATTATCAATGTTGATGGTGTGGTGGTCATTATCAATGTTGATGGTGTGGTGGTCATTATCAATGTTGTGTGGTGGTCATTATCAATGTTGATGGTGTGGTGGTCATTATCAATGTTGATGTGTGGTCATTATCAATCTTGATGTTGTGGTGGTCATTATCAATGATGATGGTGTGGTGGTCATTATCAATGTTGATGGTGTGGTGGTCATTATCAATGTTGATGGTGTGGTGGTCATTATCAATGTTGATGGTGTGGTGGTCATTATCAATGTTGATGGTGTGGTGGTCATTATCAATGTTGATGGTGTGGTGGTCATTATCAATGTTGATGGTGTGGTGGTCATTATCAATGTTGATGGTGTGGTGGTCATTATCAATGTTGATGGTGTGGTGGTCATTATCAATGTTGATGGTGTGGTGGTCATTATCAATGTTGATGGTGTGGTGGTCATTATCAATGTTGATGGTGTGGTGGTCATTATCAATGTTGATGGTGTGGTGGTCATTATCAATGTTGATGGTGTGGTGGTCATTATCAATGTTGATGGTGTGGTGGTCATTATCAATGTTGATGGTGTGGTGGTCATTATCAATGTTGATGGTGTGGTGGTCATTATCAATGTCATTATCAATTGATGGTGTGGTGGTCATTATCAATGTTGATGGTGTGGTGGTCATTATCAATGTTGATGGTGTGGTGGTCATTATCAATGTTGATGGTGTGGTGGTCATTATCAATGTTGATGGTGTGGTGGTCATTATCAATGTTGATGGTGTGGTGGTCAGTATCATAGTTGATGGTGTGGTGTCATTATCAATTGATGGTGTGGTGGTCATTATCAATGTCATTATCAATGTTGATGGTGTGGTGGTCATTATCAATGTTGATGGTGTGGTGGTCATTATCAATGTTGATGGTTGATGGTGTGGTGGTCATTATCAATGTTGATGGTGTGGTGGTCATTATCAATGTTGATGGTGTGGTGGTCATTATCAATGTTGATGGTGTGGTGGTCATTATCAATGCTGATGGTGTGGTGGTCATTATCAATGTTGATGGTGTGGTGGTCATTATCAATGTTGATGGTGTGGTGGTCATTATCAATGTTGATGGTGTGGTGGTCATTATCAATGCTGATGGTGTGGTGGTCATTATCAATGTTGATGGTGTGGTGGTCATTATCAATGTTGATGGTGTGGTGGTCATTATCAATGTTGATGGTGTGGTGGTCATTATCAATGTTGATGGTGTGGTGGTCATTATCAATGTTGATGGTGTGGTGGTCATTATCAATGTTGATGGTGTGGTGGTCATTATCAATGTTGATGGTGTGGTGGTCATTATCAATGTTGATGGTGTGGTGGTCATTATCAATGTTGATGGTGTGGTGGTCATTATCAATGCTGATGGTGTGGTGGTCATTATCAATGTTGATGGTGTGGTGGTCATTATCAATGTTGATGGTGTGGTGGTCATTATCAATGTTGATGGTGTGGTGGTCATTATCAATGCTGATGGTGTGGTGGTCATTATCAATGTTGATGGTGTGGTGGTCATTATCAATGTTGATGGTGTGGTGGTGATTATCAATGTTGATGGTGTGGTGGTGATTATCAATGTTGATGGTGTGGTGGTCATTATCAATGCTGATGGTGTGGTGGTCATTATCAATGTTGATGGTGTGGTGGTCATTATCAATGTTGATGGTGTGGTGGTCATTATCAATGTTGATGGTGTGGTGGTCATTATCAATGTTGATGGTGTGGTGGTCATTATCAATGTTGATGGTGTGGTGGTCATTATCAATGTTGATGGTGTGGTGGTCATTATCAATGTTGATGGTGTGGTGGTCATTATCAATGTTGATGGTGTGGTGGTCATTATCAATGTTGATGGTGTGGTGGTCATTATCAATGTTGATGGTGTGGTGGCCATTATCAATGTTGATGGTGTGGTGGTCATTATCAATGTTGATGGTGTGGTGGTCATTATCAATGTTGATGGTGTGGTGGCCATTATCAATGTTGATGGTGTGGTGGTCATTATCAATGTTGATGGTGTGGTGGTCATTATCAATGTTGATGGTGTGGTGGTCATTATCAATGTTGATGGTGTGGTGGTCATTATCAATGTTGATGGTGTGGTGGTCATTATCAATGTTGATGTGGTGGTGGTCATTATCAATGTTGATGGTGTGGTGGTCATTATCAATGCTGATGGTGTGGTGGTCATTATCAATGTTGATGGTGTGGTGGTCATTATCAATGTTGATGTGGTGGTCATTATCAATGCTGATGGTGTGGTGGTCATTATCAATGTTGATGGTGTGGTGGTCATTATCAATGTTGATGGTGTGGTGGTCATTATCAATGTTGATGGTGTGGTGGTCATTATCAATGTTGATGGTGTGGTGGTCATTATCAATGTTGATGTGGTGGTCATTATCAATGCTGATGGTGTGGTGGTCATTATCAATGTTGATGGTGTGGTGGTCATTATCAATGTTGATGGTGTGGTGGTCATTATCAATGTTGATGGTGTGGTGGTCATTATCAATGTTGATGGTGTGGTGGTCATTATCAATGTTGATGGTGTGGTGGTCATTATCAATGTTGATGGTGTGGTGGTCATTATCAATGTTGATGGTGTGGTGGCCATTATCAATGTTGATGGTGTGGTGGTCATTATCAATGTTGATGGTGTGGTGGTCATTATCAATGTTGATGTGGTGGTCATTATCAATGTTGATGGTGTGGCGGTCATTATCAATGTTGATGGTGTGGCGGTCATTATCAATGTTGATGGTGTGGTGGTCATTATCAATGTTGATGGTGTGGTGGTCATTATCAATGTTGATGGTGTGGTGGTCATTATAAATATTAATAGTGTGGTGGCCATTATGAATGGCCTTTATTCAACTGATAATGTCAACCATGGACTCTAATTATGTACCAATATTTTTAGAGTGTGATTTTTAATAAGGTGTTGTAAATGGTCCACTTCAGCAGCACTAAAAACAGACAACAACTGAGAAAAAAATGTGAATATATGGTGACAGACTGGAGAAACATTTATTAAATATTTCTTCTTTTTTGGTGTTCGTTATTTTAGACGATGAAATAAA
This sequence comes from Cherax quadricarinatus, assembly GCF_038502225.1. Lineage (NCBI taxonomy): Eukaryota > Metazoa > Arthropoda > Malacostraca > Decapoda > Parastacidae > Cherax > Cherax quadricarinatus. Next base: position 46,454,562 of record NC_091298.1, read on the forward strand.
ACTGATATTTTTATACTGACACACACACACACACACACACACACACACACACACACACACACACACACACACACACACTCACACACACACACACACACACACACACACACTAGAAAGGAATGGACAGAGTGAGTAAAAGGGACTACGCAATGGGAATAATTCATTCTGGGGTCCCAAGGTGGTGATTGCAGTGATGTACAACCCGCTACCGAACAACAGGAGACCAAGAGAAGAATATGATGAAAGCAACAGAGCAATGGTGGACACGCTAGATGAGGTTTCCAGAAGGGCCAATACGGGAAAGTCAAAGTTACTAGTTGTGGGTGATTTCAATCACAAAGAGACTGACTAGGAAAACCTGGAGCCACATGCGGTACCTGAAAACGTGAAAAGCCAAGATGATGGAGGTGGTACTGAAAAACCTCATGCATCAACATGTTAGGGACACTACCAGAGAGAGAGGAGAGAACGAACCAGCAAGACTGGACCTCGTATTCACCTTGAGTAGTTCAGACATTGAGGACATCACATAGGACAAAATCGGCCCCTCAGAGCTAGTGATCATGTGGTCCTGAGCTTCGAATACAAGTGGAGAGGGAAGCAGGAGTAGGATGATAGAAGCCAAACTACAAAAGGGGACCCAACATAGGCATGAGGAACTTCCTGAGAGAGGTTCAGATGGAAAGAGAATTGGTGGGAAAATCAGTAAACGAAATGATGGACTACATAACAAAATGCAAGGAAGCAACAGAAATAATGGGAAAACCAGAACACGCCCTTGGTTCAACTAACGGTGTAGAGAGGCCAAAACTAAGTGCATTAGAGACTGGAAAATACATAGAAGACAAAGGACCCAGGAAAATAGATTAGTAGAAGAGCCTAAAACGAGTGTGCACAGATAAGGAGGGAGATCCAGCGGCAATACGAAAACGACATAGCATCAAAAGCCAGGTCTGACCCGAGGCTGTTGTATAGCTGCATCAAGAGGACAACAGCAGTCCAGGACCAGTACATTCCTCGTCAAGAAACTGAAACTCAGAACTACAAATTCGGTATTATGCTCGTGGGAAAAATCCTATGATGCCACTTTTGGTCTTAGTATCTTGACTGGAATAGAAATTTGTGAGATCATTTTTGTTGCTAGGTTGAAATGGTAGGTTTGTTGGCAACAATCTAACATTTCAAGTTTACCGGAAACTACCAACAATAATGGTCTTAAGATATTAAGACCAAAAGAGGCATCATCATTGGATTTTTCCTAAGAGCATAACACCGAATTTGTAGTTCTGAGTTTCTTGACGAGGAATGTACTTACCTACACCAAACCTTCACTGATCTACATTTTCCTTCTTTTTTCATCAAAGACTGCAAGAAAAGAGCTCTTCAGATCATCGGTTCTCCACACACCAACACCACTCCTAACAAAGTTATAATCCTCCCCAACAGCCAGGTTGCACTGAACGTTTCCAAGGTACACGCACAAACTAACACTAGAGTCGCCATCGCATCCAGCACTTCCATAAGGGACAAAATCGAACCACCATGAACGCTATATCTTGTGGAGGCTGTGACAAAATATATGTAGGTGAAACAGCAAGGAACCTCGAAACACGCCTCAATGAACACATTAACGCATATAAGAATGATAACTTGAACAACGCCTGCGTACAACACCGGAATTCCACCAATTACGTCATGAAATTCAATGACGCGTGACTAGTAATCAGAGAGTCTAATTTCTGAAGACGTTAATACCTTGAATCATTATTGATCGCTGTTCCTAACACAATCAAAGGCAGCTTCATCATCTCTGATGCATTAGCAAAAATCCTGCACAGAACAGTAAACCCTGCCATCACACAGTCTCTGCATAACAGAGGAGGAACACTGCATAACAGAGGAGGAACACTGCATAACAGAGGAGGAACACTGCATAACAGAGGATGAACACTGCATAACAGAGGAGGAACACTGCATAACAGAGGAGGAACACTGCATAACAGAGGAGGAACACTGCATAACAGAGGAGGAACACTGCATAACAGAGGAGGAACACTGCATAACAGAGGAGGAACACTGCATAACAGAGGAGGAACACTGCATAACAGAGGAGGAACACTGAAACAGACCTCAAATCCAACCACTAACAGAAATATTTCTCTAACCTATTTTTATGCTGCCCAAGTAATAGCTTTTATAATCTTTTACTCATGTGCAAGTTGATTGTTCTTCCAAACTGTATTATTACTACTAATATTACTAATACTACTACCAATAGTATTACACCACAATCTAAGCCTATATATATCCTCTGTGTCCATATATTATATGTAACGGCTTGATAAAGCTTCTGGAGAGTGAAAAGTTGCCACAAAATGTCACATTAGTTGCACTTGTGGCCTTTACCTAACAAGTGAACTAGATACACAAATAACCCGCACATAAAAGAGAGAAGCTTACGACGACGTTTCGGTCCGACTTGAACCATTGACAAAGTCACACTAACAGAGGTGGAGCAGGACGGCTATATATAGGCAGGAAGAGGTGGAGGTAGTAGTAGTAGTAGTAGTAGTAGTAGTAGTAGTAGTAGTAGTAGTAGTAGTAGTAGTAGTACAAGAATTGTATATAATACCGACAAGATGAAATTAAGACACATGCACAACACCTGGGCATCACCATCGTAGACGTTTCGCCATCCAGCCAGCCACTGGATGGCGAAACGTCCACAACAAAGACAACCAGACGCCGCACATGTGTCTTAATTTCATCAGTAGTTGTAGTAGTAGTAGAAGAAGAAGAGGTAGTAGTAGTGATAGTGGTAGAAGTGGGAAATAAGGATGACGAGCCAGTCAAAAACAAAGGAAGGGGAGCACTGCAAGAGAGCTAGATGCCCACAGAGGGAGAGCAAGCGAAAAGTCTACGATGGTGATGCTCGGGTGTTGTGCATGTGTCTTAATTTCATCTTGTCGGTATTATATACAATTCTTGTACTACTACTACTACTACTACCACCTCCACCTCTTCCTGCCTATATACAGCCGTCCTGCTCCACCTGTCCCTTCCTCCCCGCTCACCCCACCGAGTTCCAACAGAAGAGCCTGAATTTCTCTTCTCAATATCTGTCCCACGATCGCCTCGCTGCTGGGTTAAGCCCTGGCTCTATTTCTACGACTAAGAACACTCCTCTCCAGCACTGTTCTTCGTCTGTCCCGTCTTCCCCGCTCATCCCATTTGGGATCTTACCTGAACTTTCGTTCGTTCGTTCGTACCTGTTAGTGTGACTTTGTCAATGGTCCAAGTCGGACCGAAACGTCGTCGTAAGCTTCTCTCTTTTATGTGCGGGGTATTTGTGTATCGTTCCAGTCACGGTATTGTGCCTTTTTGTTATTTAAGTGAACTAGATACCGCAAAGGCGGTGGGACCGGATATCTCTCCATGGGTCCTTAAAGAGGGAGCAGAGATGCTGTGTGTGTCACTAACAACACAATCTTCAGCACATCCATTGAAACTGGGCAACTATCTGAGATGTGGAAGATGGGAAATGTAGTCCAAATTTTTAACAAAGGTGATAGATACGAGGCATTAAACTACAGACCAGTGTCACTGACGGGTATAGTATGCAAAGTCATCTAGAAGAATATCAGGAGGAGAGTGGTGGAGCACCTAGAAAGGAATGAGCTTATACACGACGACCAGCATGGTTTCAGGGAAGGGAAATCCTGTGTCAAAAACCTACTCGAGTTTTATGACAAGGTAATGGAAGTAAGACGAGAGAGAGAGAGAGAGAGAGAGAGAGAGAGAGAGAGAGAGAGAGAGAGAGAGAGAGGTGGGTAGATTGCATTTTCTTGGAATGCAAGAAGGCTTTCGACACAGTTCCTTACAAGAGATTAGTGCAAAGGCTAGAGGATCAGGCATGCATAATAGAAAAGGCACTGCAATGGATCAGAGAATATTTGACAGGTAGGGAACAACGAGTCATGGTATGTAACGAGGTGTCAGAGTGGGCGCCTGTGACGAGCGTGATTCCACAGGGGTCAGTCCGAGGACCGGTGCTGTTTCTGGTATATGTGAATGGCATGATGGAACGGATAGACTCAGAGGTGTCCCTGTTTTCAGATGATGTGAAGTTAATGAGGAGAATTCAATCGGATGAAAATCAGGCAGGACTACAAAGGGACCTAGACAGGCTGCAAGTCGGGCCCAGCAACTGGCTGCTGGAATTTAACCCCACCAAATGGAAAATCATAAAGATTGGGAAAGGGGAAAGAAGACCGCAGACAGATTACAGGTTAGGAAGCCAAAGACTACAAACCTCACTCAAGAAAAAGGATCTTGGGGTGAGTATAATAACGAGCACATCTTTTGAGGTGCACATCAACTGAATAACTGCTGCAGCATATGGGCGCCTGGCAAGCCTATGAGTAGTGTTCCGACACCTCAGTAAAGAAACAATCAAGACGCTGTACATCGTGTAATTTAAGTCCACATCGGAGTATGCAGCACCAGTTTGGAACGCACACCTCGTCAAGCACGTCAAGAAATTTGAGAAAGTGCAAATGTTTGCAATAAGATTAGTCCCAGAACTAAGGGAAATGCCCTACGACGAAAGGTTAAGGAAAATCGACCTGACAACACTATAGGACCGGAGGGATGGGAGGACATGATAACTACATATAAAATACTGCGAGGAATTGACAAGGTGGACAAAGACAGGATGTTCCAGATATAGAACAAAGCAACAAGATGTCACAATTGGAAGCTGAAGATTCAGGTGACTCACAGGGATGTTAGGAAGTATTTCTTCAGTCATAGAGCTGTCAGGAAATGGAATAGTTTGGAAAATGACATAGTGGATGCAGGATCCATACATAGCTTTAAGAGGAGGTATGATAGAGCTCATGGAGCAGGGAGAGAACCTTCTAGCGACCAGTAAAGAGGCGGGGCCAGGAGCTATGAATTAACCCCTGCAACCACAAATAGTTAAGTACAATTAGGTGAGTACACACACACATACACACATAAGGATAATTCAATCGGAGGAGGAGGACCAGGCAGGACTAAAGGGATCTAGACAGGCTACAAGCGTAGTTCAGCAACTAGCTCCTGGAGTTCAACCCCACTAAATGCAGTCTTGAAGATCGGGGAAGGGCAAAAAGACCGCAGACAGAGTACAGTCAAAGAGGCCAAAGACTACAAACCTCACTCAAGGAGAAGGATCTTATGGTGAGTAAAATACCGAGCACGTCTCCTGAGGCATACATCAACCAAATAACTACTGCAGCATATGAACACCTAGAAAACCTAAGAATACCATTCCGACATCTCAGTAAGGAATGTTTCAGGTGTCTGTACACCGTGTACGCCAGGCCCATATTAGAGTATGTAGCACCAGTTCTATGAGAAGGTGACAGTAGTAAGACAAGAGAGAGAGAGAGAGAGGTGGGCAGATTGCGTTTTCATGGACTAAAAAGAATTTTGATACAGTTCCACACAAGAGATTAGTGCAAAAGCTGGAGGACCAGACAGGTGTAACAGGGAAGGCACTGCAATGGATCAGAGAATACCTGACGGGAAGGCAGAAGCGAGTCATGGTGCGTGATGAGGAGTCACAGTGGGCGCCAATGACGAGCGGGGTTCCACAGGGATCAGTTCTAGGACCGATATTGTTTCTGGTATATGTGAATGACATGACAGAAAGAATAGACTCAAAAGTGTCCCTGTTTGCAGACGATGTGAAGTTAATGAGGAGAATTCAGTAGGAGGAGGATAAGGCTGCATTAGCCAATTCGATTGAGAGGGTAATTGATAAATTGTCTAGGAATTTAAACTGATAGATTATAGAGGTATGGGTGTTTGTGGGAAACAATCAGGCAGCAGCATTAGGGTTAAAAACAGCAGTTATTACCGGGATACCTCAGGGATATGTTTAAAAGACAATATTCAAAATAAAGTTGCTAGTAATGGCAAATCAATTGATCAACAAACAAAGAGAGATAGTAGAGGGCAACGAGTGACTAGCTCCCTTAAGGTTTACTATACAAATAGTAGGAGTCTAAGAAATAAGATAGATGAGCTAAGATTACTTGCAAGTGCAGGTAATATAGATATTGGAAACATATACACATATGCAGTTTAATGTGATCCTTTACTGACAACGTTTCGCCCACACAGTGGGCTTTTTCAAGTCACACACAGATCTACCTGGGGTGGAAGGTACGGGAGTATTTATTGTCAGGTTCAGAATGTTGAGGTCAGGTGAAGAATGCTGCATCTGATGATCTACCGGGTGGGGTTATAGAGTCTTGGGTAGCTGGGCAGGGGTATTGGACGAGTTGTGAGTAGACCTTATGCAGTGTTCTATGTTCTTATGTGGGATAGCGATGAAGAAGTTTCTTGGCAAGTGGTTCAGCTATGTTATAGAAGCCATTGTTCTGGTTGAAATTGTTGGTATTTTATACCATTTATTTTCAATATAGATATTATTGGTATAACAGAGACATGGTTCAACCTGAAAGATAGAGAATGCAACATACAGGGTTATAAACTATTCCACACTGATAGAGTCAACAGGAAGGGTGGTGGAGTGGTGATGTAGGTCAGAGAAAATTTAAACTGCTAAATTAGACACATGTGCAACTCTTGGGTATCTTTATTGAGGAAACGTTTCGCCACACAGTGGCTTCATCAGTCCATACATAGGAGAAACTTGAAGAACAGGAGGAGAATGAGGTAATCAGTCCCTCAACCTTGAGTCGATGTGGTCAGTCCATCATATTCTATTCTATTCTATTCTATTCATTCTATTCTATTCAAGATTGATGGACTGACCACATCGACTCAAGGTTGAGGGACTGATTACCTCATTCTCCTCCTGTTCTTCAAGTTTCTCCTATGTATGGACTGATGAAGCCACTGTGTGGCGAAACGTTTCCTCAATAAAGATACCCAAGAGTTGCACATGTGTCTAATTTAGCAACATGTCGGTTCTCTGAACTATTCATCTACAAAATTTAAACTGTTGTCTTAGACATGATGTAAGATTAGAAACATCGAACACAGAATCTGTTGTGACAGAACCAACTAGAAGAAACAGTCTGCTTGACTTGGTTCTTGCCAACAAAGAGTCACTAATTAATAATCTTGAGGATAATGATGAGCTTGGGGAAAGTGATCACAAATCACTTAGTTTCAATATATCATGGAATTACCCAGATAACTGCAATCAAATCTCTGTCCCAGATTTTCGCTTGGCCGACTTCATGGGACTGAAAAATTACCTGGGTGGGCTAAATTAGGATGTCCTGACTATGGGTCAGGTAGGTGATCTTGGTTGCCAATATGACATATTGGCCTATCAAAAGAGGGGATAGGCAGTTAAGAAATCAATATATTCAATTAAAGAGAGAAATAAAGAAAGGAATAAAAAAAGCAAAAAGGGATTATGAGGCTAAGGTCGCAAGGGATTCAGAGACTAACCCAAAAGGGTTCTTTCAGGTATACAGAAGTAAGATTAGGGACAAGATTGGCCCACTTAAGAGTAACTCTGGTCAGATCACTGACAGTGATAAGGATATGTGTGAAATTCTCAATACCTACTTCCTCTCAGTTTTCACCCAGGAAAATACTAGCGATATTCCTGAAATAATAGATTATGTAGAACAGGATGATAATAAACTATGTACGATTGCAGTAACTAGTGACATTGTCCTCAGACAAATAGAGAAACTAAAACCTAACAAATCCCCAGGTCCTGATGAACTGTTTGCAAGGGTGTTAAAGGAATGTAAAGAGGAACTTAGCATACCTTTAGCTAATCTTTTTAACATATCACTACAAACTGGCATAGTGCCTGATAAGTGGAAAATGGCAAATGTAATACCTATTTACAAGGCAGGTGACAGGTCCTTGGCTTCAAACTATAGACCAATAAGCCTTACCTCCATAGTGGGAAAAATTATGGAATCAATAATTGCAGAAGCAATTCGTATCCATCTTGATAGGCACAGATTTATTAATGAATCTCAACACGGTTTTACAAAGGGGAGTTCCTGTCTTACGAATTTACTAACTTTTTTCACTAAGGTGTTTGAGGAGGTACATCATGGTAATGAATATGATATTGTGTATATGGACTTCAGTAAGGCTTTCGATAGAGTTCCACATCAGAAGCTATTGAGGAAACTTAAGGCACACGGAATAGGAGGAGAAATTTTTTCCTGGGTAGAGGCATGGCTGACAAAGAGGCAGCAGAGAGTTTGCATAAATGGGGAGAAATCAGAATGGGGGCACGTCACAAGCGGTGTTCCTCAGGGGTCAGTGTTGGGCCCCTTGTTCACAATTTACGTAAACGACATAGATGAGGGAATAAATAGCGACATGAGCAAATTTGCTGATGACACACAAATAGGCCGTCCAGTTCATTCTAATGAGGACACTAGAACACTCCAGGATGATTTGAATAGACTGATGCAATGGTCGGAGAAGTGGCAGATGCAGTTTAATATTGACAAATGCAAAGTTCTAAATGTTGGACAGGAAAATAACCATGCCACATATAAACTAAATAATGTAGATCTTAATACTACTGATTGCGAAAAGGATTTTGGAGCTCTGGTTAGCAGTAATCTAAAACCAAGACAACAGTAAATTAGTGTTCGCAATAAAGCTAACAGAATTCTTGGCTTCATATCTAGAAGTATAAATAATAGAAGTCCTCAGGTTGTTCTTCAACTCTATATATCCTTGGTTAGGGCTCATTTAGACTATGCTGCTCAGAATGGACATAAATGCTCTGGAAAACGTACAGAGGAGGATGACAAAGTTGATCCATGTATCAGAAATCTTGGTATAAACCTTGGTAATAAATACCGACAAGTTGGTTTAGAAAGACACGTAAGCAAACACTATAACATATTTATTAGAAAACGTTTCGGTGATCAAGGTCCCAGGACCGAAACGTTTTCTAATAAATATGTTATAGTGTTTGCTTACGTGTCTTTCTAAACCATCAGAAATCTTCCCTATGAGGATAGACTGAGGTCCCTGAATCTGCACTCTCTCGAAAGGTGCAGAATTACGGGGGATATAATCGAGGTGTATAACTGGAAAACAGGAATAAATAAAGGTGATGTAAATAGCGTGCTGAAAATTTCCAGCCAAGACAGGACTCGCAGCAATGGTTTCAAGTTGGAAAAATTCAGATTCAGGAGGGATATAGGAAAGCACTGGTTTTGGTAATAGAGTTGTGGATGAGTGGAACAAACTCCCGAGTACAGTTATAGAGGCTAAAACGTTGTGTAATTTTAAAAATAGGTGAGTGTGGGTGGGTGTGAGTTGGAACTGACTAGCTTGTGCTCCTGGGTCTGGTGCCGTGCTCCTTCCTTGAGTGGAGGTGACCAGACTGGGTGGATCATTGGGCTAATCCGGGGGGGATGCATGGACCTGCTCTGCATGGGTCAGTAGGCCAGTTGCAGTGTTCCTTCTTTCTTATGTTCTTATAAAGGGATCTGGACAGGCTGCAAGCCTAGTCCAGCAACTGGCTCCTGGAGTTCAACCCCACCAAGTGCAAAGTGAACATCAAAATGGTATACAATACCGACAGGTTGGTAGGTAAGACACATAGGCAACTTTATTCCGAAACGTTTCGCCTGCACAGTAGGCTTCTTCAGTCGAATACAGAAAGTAGGCAGGAACAGTAGAGATGTGAAGACGATGTAATCAGTCCATCACCCTTGAAGTCGTAGAATTTTGAGGTTGTCAGTCCCTCAGCCTGGAGAAGTTCAGTTCCATAGTCAGGAAATATCTGAAGATCAAGCGACAGTGCGGAGACTTAAATACTGTCGGAAGGAGAGGTGCAGAGTAGTAGTAGTAGTGAGAATGTAGCCACTGAGAGGTCAGGTCCCTCTCAGATCCAACAGTTCTCACTTGAAAGGGTTGTCCAAGGTGTTTTCTGTACCAAGAGGCCATGTGTTGCAGTGTGTGACAAGATGAACATCAAAATGGAATACAATACCTGCCTACTTTCTGTATTCGACTGAAGAAGCCTACTGTGTAGGCGAAACGTTTCGGAATAAAGTTGCCTAACTGTTGCCTATGTGTCTTACCTACCAAGTGCAAAGTCATGACGATCGGGAAAGGGCAAAGAAGACCGTAGACAGGGCGCCAAAGACTACAAACCTCACTCAAGGAAAGGGATCTTGGAGTCTGTATATACTGAGCACATCCCCTGAGGCGTACATCAACCAAATAACTGCTGCAGCATATGGGTGACTAGCCAGCTAACCTAAGAACAGCAAACAGAAATCTCAGTAAGGAGTCGCAGACCCTGTACACCGTGTACGTCAGGCCCATATTGGAGAATGCAGCTCCAGTTTGGAACCCAAACCTAGCCAAGCACGCCAGGAAACTAGAGAAAGTACAAAGGTTTGCAACGAGACTAGTCCCGGAGCTAAGGGGTATGTTCTACGAGGAGAGGTTAAGGGAACTCGACCTGACGACACTGGAGGACAGAAGGGACTGGGGGGATATGATAACGACATATAAAATACTGAGAGGAATCGACAAGGTGAACAGAAACAGGATGTTCCAGAAGCTGTGATTCGACCCCTGCAACCACAACTAGGTGAGTATACACACACACACACACACACACACACACACACACACACACACACACACACACACACTGACATGTATAGTATGCAAAATCATGGAGAAGATTATCAGGAGAAGAGTGGTGGAACACCTAGAAAGGAATGATCTCATCAACAGCAGCCAACATGGTTTCAGGGACGGGAAATCCTGTGTCACAAACCTACTGGAGTTCTATGACATGGTGACAGCAGTAAGACAAGAGAGAGAGGGGTGGGTGGATTGCATATTCTTGGACTGCAAGAAGGCGTTTGACACAGTTCCACACAAGAGATTAGTGCAAAAACTGGAGGACCAAGCAGGGATAACAGGAAAGGCACTACAATGGATCAGAGAATACTTGTCAGGAAGACAGCAGCGAGTCATGGTACGTGGTGAGGTGTCAGAGTGGGGACCTGTGACCAGCGGGGTCCCACAGGGGTCAGTCCTAGGACCAGTGCTGTTTCTGGTATTTGTGAACGACATGACGGAAGGAATAGACTTTGAGGTGTCCCTGTTTGCAGATGATGTGAAGTTGATGAGAAGAATTCACTCGATCGAAGACCAGGCAGAACTACAAAGGGATCTGGACAGGCTGCAGACCTGGTCCAGCAATTGGCTCCTGGAGTTCAATCCCACCAAGTGCAAAGTCATGAAGATTGGGGAAGGGCAAAGAAGACCGCAGACGGAGTACAGTCTAGGGGGCCAGAGACTACAAACCTCACTCAAGGAAAAAGATCTTGGGGTGAGTATAACACCAGGCACATCTCCTGAAGCGCACATCAATCAAATAACTGCTGCAGCATATGGGCGCCTAGCAAACCTCAGAACAGCATTCCGACATCTTAATAAGGAATCGTTCAGGACCCTGTACACCGTGTACGTTAGGCCCATATTGGAGTATGCGGCACCAGTTTGGAACCCACACCTAGCCAAGCACGTAAAGAAACTAGAGAAAGTGCAAAGGTTTGCAACAAGACTAGTCCCAGAGCTAAGAGGTATGTCCTACGAGGAGAGGTTAAGGGAAATCAACCTGACGACACTGGAGGACAGGAGAGATAGGGAGGACATGATAACGACATACAAAATACTGAGAGGAATTGACAAGGTGGACAAAGACAGGATGTTCCAGAGATTGGACACAGTAACAAGGGGACACAGTTGGAAGTTGAAGACACAGATGAATCACAGGGATGTTAGGAAGTATTTCTTCAGCCAAAGAGTAGTCAGTAAGTGGAATAGTTTGGGAAGCGATGTAGTGGAGGCAGGATACATACATAGCTTTAAGCAGAGGTATGATAAAGCTCAGGCTCAGGGAGAGTGACCTAGTAGCGATCAGTGAAGAGGCGGGGCCAGGAGCTCGGACTCGACCCTCGCAACCTCAACTAGGTGAGTACAACTAGGTGAGTACGAGAGCAGGCAGGAATAACAGCGATAGAACTATGGTGGATAAAGGAAACAACGAGTGATTGTCCGAGACAAGATGTCAGAATGGGCGAGTGGACGAGTTTGTTGTCATAAGGATCAGCACTACGATCTTTACTACTTTTCAAGCGAGTCAGAGGTATCCCTGGTAGCAGAAGTGAAACTAAATATGAGAATACAAATAAGTGAAGATCAAGAAAGACTACAAATGAACCTGAACAAGCTACAGTTTGACCTGACAAGTCGCTAATAGAATTTAACTCCAGCAAGAGAAAGTTTTGAAGACTGGACACAGGCAAAGAAGACTACAAACGGAGTACAGGCTCGGTGGACTAAGGCTGTAAACACACACAAGGAGGACCTAGGTGTGAGCATGGTGCCGAGCATATCGCCTGAAGCAAACATCAGTTCAATAACTTCTGCAACAAAAATACATGAAGCAAATTTAAGACTAGTTCTCAGGAAGGTAAGCAAGGACACTGTATGCAACATACTGTGTGTTAGGATCACACTGGAGTATACAGCACCACAATGGTACCCACACCTGATCTAGCATGTTAAGGAACTGGAAAAATAGTGCGGAAATTGGCATTAAGACTAGTTCCAACGCTAAGTGATAGAACCTGGGTTCTACAGTAACATAAGGTTCATTTATCTTGAACCATACATTTCCTGGTGAACCATACATCACTATAGACCCCAAGAAATGTACAGTTCACACATACTTATACTGTGTGTTGCCACACAATAAGGCAAGAGAGAGAGAGAGAGAGAGAGAGAGAGAGAGAGAGACTGGCAGCGTGAGACAGTCACTGAGATAGATACAAGTGCAATATTGAAGAGTACAGGTGAGGGAGAGGCAGACCAGGTGCTGGAGGCCACCAGGGTCAGGTGTGCCTCTCAACTGGTGGCCACACAAGGGCTAGAGACAGGGAGGGAGGGTAACGCCCACGGCTTACGCTACAACCCCACGCTACACCACACTACGAAATTCACACAGAATGCATGGCTTGGTTGTGCGTAGGTGGAAAACATGCGCTGTCTGCGCCCTCTACCTGCCTTCCATGCTGTCTACCTGCCTTCCATGCTGTCTACCTGCCTTCCATGCCCTCTACCTGCCTTCCATGCCCTCTACCTGCCTTCCATGCTGTCTACCTGCCTTCCATGCCCTCTACCTGCCTTCCATGCCCTCTGCCTGCCTTCCATGCTGTCTACCTGCCTTCCATTCTGTCTACCTGCCTTCCATGCCCTCTAATTGCCTTCCATGCTGTCTACCTGCCTTCCATGCTATATACTTGCCTTCCATGCCCTCTACCTGCCTTCCATGCCCTCTACCTGCCTTCCATGCTGTCTACCTGCCTTCCATGCTATATACTTGCCTTCCATGCCCTCTACCTGCCTTCCATGCTATATACTTGCCTTACATGCCCTCTACCTGCCTTCCATGCCCTCTACCTGCCTTCCATGCCCTCTACCTGCCTTCCATGCTGTCTACATGCCTTCCATGCCCTCCACCTGCCTTCCATGCTGTCTACCTTCCTTCCATGCCCTCTACCTGCTTTCCATGCTGTCTACCTGCCTTCCATGCTGTCTACCTGCCTTCCATACCCTCTACCTGCCTTCCATGCTGTCTACCTTCCTTCCATACCCTCTACCTGCCTTCCATGCTGTCTACCTGCCTTCCATGCTGTCTACCTTCCTTCCATACCCTCTACCTGCCTTCCATGCTGTCTACCTTCCTTCCATACCCTCTACCTGCCTTCCATGCTGTCTACCTTCCTTCCATACCCTCTACCTGCCTTCCATACCCTCTACCTGCCTTCCATACCCTCTACCTGCCTTCCATGCTGTCTACCTGCCTTCCATACCCTCTACCTGCCTTCCATGCTGTCTACCTTCCTTCCATACCCTCTACCTGCCTTCCATACCCTCTACCTGCCTTCCATGCTGTCTACCTGCCTTCCATACCCTCTACCTGCCTTCCATGCTGTTTACCTGCCTTCCATACCCTCTACCTGCCTTCCATGCTGTCTACCTTCCTTCCATACCCTCTACCTTCCTTCCATGCCGTCTACCTGCCTTCCATACCCTCTACCTGCCTTCCATGCTGTCTACCTTCCTTCCATGCTGTCTACCTGCCTTCCATACCCTCTACCTGCCTTCCATGCTGTCTACCTTCCTTCCATACCCTCTACCTGCCTTCCATGCTGTCTACCTTCCTTCCATACCCTCTATTTGCCTTCCATGCTGTCTACCTTCCTTCCATACCCTCTACCTGCCTTCCATGCTGTCTACCTTCCTTCCATACCCTCTACCTGCCTTCCATGCTGTCTACCTTCCTTCCATACCCTCTACCTGCCTTCCATACCCTCTACCTGCCTTCCATACCCTCTACCTGCCTTCCATGCTGTCTACCTTCCTTCCATACCCTCTACCTGCCTTCCATACCCTCTACCTGCCTTCCATACCCTCTACCTGCCTTCCATACCCTCTACCTGCCTTCCATACCCTCTACCTGCCTTCCATGCTGTCTACCTGCCTTCCATACCCTCTACCTGCCTTCCATGCTGTTTACCTGCCTTCCATACCCTCTACCTGCCTTCCATGCTGTCTACCTTCCTTCCATACCCTCTACCTTCCTTCCATGCCGTCTACCTGCCTTCCATACCCTCTACCTGCCTTCCATGCTGTCTACCTTCCTTCCATGCTGTCTACCTTCCTTCCATGCTGTCTACCTGCCTTCCATACCCTCTACCTTCCTTCCATGCTGTCTACCTTCCTTCCATGCCGTCTACCTGCCTTCCATACCCTCTACCTGCCTTCCATGCTGTCTACCTTCCTTCCATGCTGTCTACCTTCCTTCCATGCTGTCTACCTTCCTTCCATGCTGTCTACCTTCCTTCCATGCTGTCTACCTTCCTTCCATGCTGTCTACCTTCCTTCCATGCTGTCTACCTGCCTTCCATACCCTCTACCTTCCTTCCATGCTGTCTACCTTCCTTCCATGCCCTCTACCTGCTTTCCATGCTGTCTACCTTCCTTCCATGCTGTCTACCTGCCTTCCATACCCTCTACCTGCCTTCCATGCTGTCTACCTGTCTACTATTATTGTTATTATTATTATTATAACTATTATTTTCATTACTGTGTAGTTATAGGGGTCCTCCAACTGTGAGAAAAAGTCAAGAGTTTACAAGGTAAGTTTCCTGGCGGACTGGAGAAGTGCCAAGGCGACTCTTGTTTGGTGCCTCATCTCTAATTGATGTCAAGATTTCAACAACTGACTCAATATTTTGTTACTCTTTTCCATACTTTAATGACTGGCCTGGAAATTCAGTGGACTTAAATCCGATAAAGTCTGGAAGCTTATTAAGCGTGAGTTTCGTGGCTTCAACGTGACCAGTAACCATAAAATCTGGAGTGTCATTAACCAGGTGTGGGAGGATATTGACTTTACTCTCCTACAGAAGTTTGGTGGTAAGACACATGTGAAGCAGTTAGATATATTTATTCCTAACTGTTGCACATATGTCTTATCAACTTGTCGGTAGTGTATACCACTGTTAACACTGTATAAGTTAGTGTTATCACTGGCATCAAGAGGAAGGATAACACTGCCACAAACTGGTTTAACTCGCCAACAGATACGTAGTCATGGTGATCAATCTCACTTTCTTTTAAATCTGTTGATATGTACGCATATTTATGACATTTACTGTTAGTATTACGCCAGTTCGTCTGGAGTCAGCCCCTCAATGTGATTGGTTGACGTTTATAACAGGCAGTCATTCACAGTGCAGCTGGGGACTCCTACAGCTACACAGTCCATAACTATCAGCTTGGCTGAGTAAAGGAATGCCAGAAGTAGTTGTGTGATAAACACAGAGAGTATGTGTGCGTCACTTGAAGTCTGAGTCGCATGTCATTAAGAACACATTCTCTTGGTAATATTTTATGTAAATCAATAACTACACTGTTCAACAAGGGTTTAAAATCGTGCAACTAATTTTGGAACGCCGAGTTCAAATCTGAACTTAGTGTTGTTTGAAGACGCAGAGTTCCTGAGAAACACAACCCTCACCCCAGTTAGTGTTGTTTGAAGACGCAGAGTTCCTGAGAAACACAACCCTCACCCCAGTTAGTGTTGTTTGAAGACGCAGAGTTCCTGAGAAACACAACCCTCACCCCAGTTAGTGTTGTTTGAAGACGCAGAGTTCCTGAGAAACACAACCCTCACCCAATTAGTTAGTGTTGTTTGAAGACGCAGAGTTCCTGAAAAACACAACCCTCACCCCAGTTAGTGTTGTTTGAAGACGCAGAGTCCCTGAGAAACACAACCCTCACCCCAGTTAGTGTTGTTTGAAGACGCAGAGTCCCTGAGAAACACAACCCTCACCCCAGTTAGTGTTGTTTGAAGACGCAGAGTCCCTGAGAAACACAACCCTCACCCCAGTTAGTGTTGTTTGAAGACGCAGAGTCCCTGAGAAACACAACCCTCACCCCAGTTAGTGTTGTCTGAAGACGCAGAGTCCCTGAGAAACACAACCCTCACCCCAGTTACTTTCCAACTATACTATTGTCTTCCGAACACTTGGTGATATAAAAGACGATTCACGTTTCTGTGTGGATTTACATAAGTATTTTATCACTAGTGGACTGTATGTTGTCTCCTTCAAAATGATATTTTCAACTGTCAATATTTTGTGTTTGCGGAAACCACACTAATATTTTTTGTTATATATATGACAGTTTTTCTTCGACAAGACACAGGCAAAACCTCAGGCAACTTGTATAGTGTTGAGGTCAAAGACAAAACCTCAGGCAACTTGTATAGTGTTGAGGTCAAAGACAAAACCTCAGGCAACTTGTATGGTGTTGAGGTCAAAGACAAAACCTCAGGCAACTTGTATAGTGTTGAGGTCAAAGACAAAACCTCAGGCAACTTGTATAGTGTTGAGGTCAAAGACAAAACCTCAGGCAACTTGTATGGTGTTGAGGTCAAAGACAAAACCTCAGGCAACTTGTATGGTGTTGAGGTCAGACAAAACCTCAGGCAACTTGTATGGTGTTGAGGTCAAAGACAAAACTTCAGGCAACTTGTATGGTGTTGAGGTCAGACAAAACCTCAGGCAACTTGTATGGTGTTGAGGTCAGACAAAACCTCAGGCAACTTGTATGGTGTTGAGGTCAAAGACAAAACTTCAGGCAACTTGTATAGTGTTGAGGTCAAAGACAAAACTTCAGGCAACTTGTATAGTGTTGAGGTCAAAGACAAAACTTCAGGCAACTTGTATGGTGTTGAGGTCAGACAAAACCTCAGGCAACTTGTATGGTGTTGAGGTCAAAGACAAAACTTCAGGCAACTTGTATGGTGTTGAGGTCAGACAAAACCTCAGGCAACTTGTATGGTGTTGAGGTCAGACAAAACCTCAGGCAACTTGTATGGTGTTGAGGTCAAAGACAAAACTTCAGGCAACTTGTATGGTGTTGAGGTCAAAGACAAAACTTCAGGCAACTTGTATGGTGTTGAGGTCAAAGACAACACCTCAGGCAACTTGTATGGTGTTGAGGTCAAAGACAAAACCTCAGGCAACTTGTATGGTGATGAGGTCAAAGACAAAACTTCAGGCAACTTGTATGGTGTTGAGGTCAAAGACAAAACTTCAGGCAACTTGTATGGTGTTGAGGTCAAAGACAAAACCTCAGGCAACTTGTATGGTGTTGAGGTCAAAGACAAAACTTCAGGCAACTTGTATGGTGTTGAGGTCAGGCAAAACCTCAGGCAACTTGTATGGTGTTGAGGTCAAAGACAAAACTTCAGGCAACTTGTATGGTGTTGAGGTCAGACAAAACCTCAGGCAACTTGTATGGTGTTGAGGTCAAAGACAAAACTTCAGGCAACTTGTATGGTGTTGAGGTCAAAGACAAAACTTCAGGCAACTTGTATGGTGTTGAGGTCAAAGACAAAACTTCAGGCAACTTGTATGGTGTTGAGGTCAAAGACAAAACCTCAGGCAACTTGTATGGTGTTGAGGTCAAAGACAAAACCTCAGGCAACTTGCATGGTGATGAGGTCAAAGACAAAACTTCAGGCAACTTGTATGGTGTTGAGGTCAAAGACAAAACTTCAGGCAACTTGTATGGTGTTGAGGTCAAAGACAAAACCTCAGGCAACTTGTATGGTGTTGAGGTCAAAGACAAAACTTCAGGCAACTTGTATGGTGTTGAGGTCAAAGACAAAACTTCAGGCAACTTGTATGGTGTTGAGGTCAAAGACAAAACTTCAGGCAACTTGTATGGTGTTGAGGTCAAAGACAAAACTTCAGGCAACTTGTATGGTGTTGAGGTCAGACAAAACCTCAGGCAACTTGTATGGTGTTGAGGTCAGACAAAACCTCAGGCAACTTGTATGGTGTTGAGGTCAAAGACAAAACTTCAGGCAACTTGTATAGTGTTGAGGTCAAAGACAAAACTTCAGGCAACTTGTATAGTGTTGAGGTCAAAGACAAAACTTCAGGCAACTTGTATGGTGTTGAGGTCAGACAAAATCTCAGGCAACTTGTATGGTGTTGAGGTCAAAGACAAAACTTCAGGCAACTTGTATGGTGTTGAGGTCAGACAAAACCTCAGGCAACTTGTATGGTGTTGAGGTCAGACAAAACCTCAGGCAACTTGTATGGTGTTGAGGTCAAAGACAAAACTTCAGGCAACTTGTATGGTGTTGAGGTCAAAGACAAAACTTCAGGCAACTTGTATGGTGTTGAGGTCAAAGACAAAACCTCAGGCAACTTGTATGGTGTTGAGGTCAAAGACAAAACTTCAGGCAACTTGTATGGTGTTGAGGTCAAAGACAAAACTTCAGGCAACTTGTATGGTGTTGAGGTCAAAGACAAAACCTCAGGCAACTTGTATGGTGTTGAGGTCAAAGACAAAACTTCAGGCAACTTGTATGGTGTTGAGGTCAAAGACAAAACTTCAGGCAACTTGTATGGTGTTGAGGTCAAAGACAAAACTTCAGGCAACTTGTATGGTGTTGAGGTCAAAGACAAAACTTCAGGCAACTTGTATGGTGTTGAGGTCAAAGACAAAACTTCAGGCAACTTGTATGGTGTTGAGGTCAGACAAAACCTCAGGCAACTTGTATGGTGTTGAGGTCAAAAACAAAACTTCAGGCAACTTGTCTGGTGTTGAGGTCAAAGACAAAACCTCAGGCAACTTGTATGGTGTTGAGGTCAAAGACAAAACTTCAGGCAACTTGTATGAGGACAAAACCTCAGGCAACTTGTATGGTGTTGAGGTCAAAGACAAAACTCAGGCAACTTGTATGGTGATGAGGTCAAAGACAAAACCTCAGGCAACTTGTATGGTGTTGAGGTCAAAGACAAAACTTCAGGCAACTTGTATGGTGTTGAGGTCAAAGACAAAACCTCAGGCAACTTGTATGGTGTTGAGGTCAAAGACAAAACTTCAGGCAACTTGTATGGTGTTGAGGTCAAAGACAAAACCTCAGGCAACTTGTATGGTGTTGAGGTCAAAGACAAAACAACACCTCAGGCAACTTGTATGGTGTTGAGGTCAAAGACAAAACTTCAGGCAACTTGTATGGTGTTGAGGTCAAAGACAAAACTTCAGGCAACTTGTATGGTGTTGAGGTCAAAGACAAAACCTCAGGCAACTTGTATGGTGTTGAGGTCAAAGACAAAACCTCAGGCAACTTGTATGGTGTTGAGGTCAAAGACAAAACTTCAGGCAACTTGTATGGTGTTGAGGTCAAAGACAAAACTTCAGGCAACTTGTATGGTGTTGAGGTCAAAGACAAAACCTCAGGCAACTTGTATGGTGTTGAGGTCAAAGACAAAACTTCAGGCAACTTGTATGGTGTTGAGGTCAAAGACAAAACTTCAGGCAACTTGTATGGTGTTGAGGTCAAAGACAAAACTTCAGGCAACTTGTATGGTGTTGAGGTCAGGCAACTTGTATGGTGTTGAGGTCAAAGACAAAACTTCAGGCAACTTGTATGGTGTTGAGGTCAAAGACAAAACTTCAGGCAACTTGTATGGTGTTGAGGTCAAAGTCAGGCAACTTGTATGGTGTTGAGGTCAAAGACAAAACTTCAGGCAACTTGTACAGTGTTGAGGTCAAAGACAAAACCAGCTGTGGCCAACACAGCACTGTTGAATAACTTGCTCTAACTCCTTACAAGAGTAGTTTACTGGAAGTCATGCTATTTGCAGTCCCGATGGCATAAAGGACACTAGAGGATCATTCCACGGATTATTTCTGTATCACAAGAGTATCGGGACTTCCATCATAAAAACATCCAAAATAACATCTAGATCTTCCTTCATCAGTCAGACTGGAGGAACATTCAGACTCTCTCTCGACTCAAGGCTAACGGACTGATTACCTCAAACTCCTCCTGTTCTTCACCGTTCTCCTTTGTATGGACTGATGAAGCCACTGTGTGGCGAAACGTTTCCTCAATAAAGATACCCAAGTGTTGCACATATGTCTAATTTATCAAGATGAACACGGTGAATGATTTCAGCAAGACTCTGCCATCACAGATGGCTGACTACTGCTGGAAGCTGCTGCCAGAGAGCCACCATGAACACTGGTGAAAATGTCTGAAAACTGTCACGTAAATACGTTTATAAGACTATGAAAATTTCTGTTATTTTTATTCTACACACACACACACACACACACACACACACACACACACACACATATATATATATATATATATATATATATATATATATATATATATATATATATATATATATATATATAAATATATATAGAATTTACCTTACGAAATATTAGTTTTTGACACTGTATGAACAGCACTTAATACCTATGATTCTTAGGTCATATATATTGCGTGATTCTTCAAACATTAATAATCAAAATATTGATTGTAAGATTTCAAAACACCTTATGTGACAGAGAATGGTGATCAGTACATCAATTAACTTACAACAACAAATTGCCTTCAAGAACTAGAGAAAGAGTTCAATTTTGCAGGCTTATGTTATGTTTTGTATGTTCACATAACTTGGAGTTCACAGTTTGTTCTTCATGTGTTCACAACTGAACTCTTGAGAATTATTTATTAGTGATGTAATTGCTACTGAAGTCTACTAATGCTTGTAGACTCGCTGCTAATTGTCATTAATTTTGTGATGCAGGAAACACTTAATATCTTAATATAGAGGTGACACAAGTTCATACTGTAAGAGTTACTTTGTAATAGCGGAGATCTCACGTACTACTGTACTATGAATACCTTCACAACCTGGAGGGTTTTTATGGGCAAGGGGAAGGGGGGGGAAGGGGGGAGGTGGAAGGGGGAGAGATTAACTACAAGCGTTGGTGACTCAGGTGACATTGTGACGACTACAGTTTGAAGGTGATGTTACAGGGCTATTAAATATTGCAGCTGTTGTTACTGATGCTGCTGAAGCAGCTGCTGTTGTTACTGTTGTTACTTCTGCTGCTACTGCTGTTACTGTTACCCCTACTGATGCTGCTGAAGCAGCTGCTGTTGTTACTGATGTTACTTCTGCTGCTACTGCTGTTACTGTTACCCCTACTGATGCTGCTGAAGCAGCTGCTGTTGTTGCTGCTGCCGTTACTGATGTTACTTCTGCTGCTACTGCTGTTACTGTTACCACTACTGATGCTGCTGAAGCAGCTGCTGCTGTTTCAATACGGCTTGCGTTGTGACTCGCTACATCACAACCAGGAAGGGCAGTGCTGCATATCCTGGTGTCTCCTCTATGTACAGCTAACCTAGAGCTTCACCTGGTATACTAGAGCTTCACCTGGTGGACTAGAGCTTCACCTGGTATACTAGAGCTTCACCTGGTGAACTAGAGTTTCACTTGATGGACTAAAGCTTCACCTGGTGGGGTAGAGCTTCACTTGATGGACTAAAGCTTCACCTGGTGGACTAGAGCTTCACTTGATGGACTAAAGCTTCACCTGGTGGGCTAGAGCTTCACCTGGTGGGCTAGAGCTTCACCTGGTGGGCTAGAGCTTCACTTGATGGACTAAAGCTTCACCTGGTGGGCTAGAGCTTCACCTGGTGGGCTAGAGCTTCACCTGGTGGGCTAGAGCTTCACTTGATGGACTAAAGCTTCACCTGGTGGGCTAGAGCTTCACCTGGTGGGCTAGAGCTTCACCTGGTGGGCTAGAGCTTCACTTGATGGACTAAAGCTTCACCTGGTGGGCTAGAGCTTCACCTGGTGGGCTAGAGCTTCACCTGGTGGGCTAGAGCTTCACCTGGTGGGCTAGAGCTTCACCTGGTGGGCTAGAGCTTCACCTGGTGGGCTAGAGCTTCACCTGGTGGGCTAGAGCTTCACTTGATGGACTAAAGCTTCACCTGGTGGGCTAGAGCTTCACCTGGTGGGCTAGAGCTTCACCTGGTGGGCTAGAGCTTCACCTGGTGGGCTAGAGCTTCACCTGGTGGGCTAGAGCTTCACTTGATGGACTAAAGCTTCACCTGGTGGGCTAGAGCTTCACCTGGTGGGCTAGAGCTTCACCTGGTGGGCTAGAGCTTCACTTGATGGACTAAAGCTTCACCTGGTGGGCTAGAGCTTCACCTGGTGGGCTAGAGCTTCACTTGATGGACTAAAGCTTCACCTGGTGGGCTAGAGCTTCACCTGGTGGGCTAGAGCTTCACCTGGTGGGCTAGAGCTTCACCTGGTGGGCTAGAGCTTCACCTGGTGGGCTAGAGCTTCACCTGGTGGGCTAGAGCTTCACCTGGTGGGCTAGAGCTTCACCTGGTGGGCTAGAGCTTCACTTGATGGACTAAAGCTTCACCTGGTGGGCTAGAGCTTCACCTGGTGGGCTAGAGCTTCACCTGGTGGGCTAGAGCTTCACCTGGTGGGCTAGAGCTTCAACTGGTGGGCTAGAGCTTCACTTGATGGACTAAAGCTTCACGTGGTGGGCTAGAGCTTCACTTGATGGACTAAAGCTTCACCTGGTGAACTAGAGCTTCACTTGATGGACTAAAGCTTCACGTGGTGGGCTAGAGCTTCACTTGATGGACTAAAGCTTCACCTGGTGAACTAGAGCTTCACTTGATGGACTAAAGCTTCACGTGGTGGGCTAGAGCTTCACTTGATGGACTAAAGCTTCACCTGGTGGGCTAGAGCTTCACTTGATGGACTAAAGCTTCACCTGGTGGGCTAGAGCTTCACCTGGTGGGCTAGAGCTTCACCTGGTGGGCTAGAGCTTCACCTGGTGGGCTAGAGCTTCACCTGGTGGGCTAGAGCTTCACCTGGTGGGCTAGAGCTTCACCTGGTGGGCTAGAGCTTCACCTGGTGGGCTAGAGCTTCACCTGGTGGGCTAGAGCTTCACCTGGTGGACTAAAGCTTCACCTGGTGGGCTAGAGCTTCACCTGGTGGACTAAAGCTTCACCTGGTGGGCTAGAGCTTCACTTGATGGACTAAACATAAGAACATAAGAACATAAGAAAGGAGGAACACTGCAGCTGGCCTGTTGGCCCGTACTAGGCAGGTCCTTTACAATTATTCCCACTAACAAGCATTTGACCAACCCAATTTTCAATGCCACCCAAGAAATAAGCTCTGATGTGCAAGTCCCACTCAAATCCAACCCCTCCCACTCATGTACTTATCCAACCTAAATTTGAAACTACCCAAAGTCCCAGCCTCAATAACCCAACTAAAGCTTCACCTGGTGGGCTAGAGCTTCACCTGGTGGGCTAGAGCTTCACCTGGTGGGCTAGAGCTTCACCTGGTGGGCTAGAGCTTCACCTGGTGGGCTAGAGCTTCACCTGGTGGGCTAGAGCTTCACTTGATGGACTAAAGCTTCACCTGGTGGGCTCACCTTGCCTTCATTCTCTCAACAACTACCCTGACATCAACATCTCTCACCTTGACCTCGGCCCTAAGTTTACCTTACTCGAATCTTCTTGGTATAACCCAATAAATCACCGTCTAGTAAGGTTATTTAGGCACAGGCAGACATAATTATCATACATACTGTTAATTACCTTAACTCTCCAGCTTCCAAAGCTTTCAACTCAGCAATCACGGAGAAGATGGTACTGTAAAGATGGTAACATTAGGACGTGTTTCTTTAAGACAACTGCTGTCCCTGGTCATCTAGCAGTAAGAAGGTATCTGGATGTTAATCACCTTACAACTGCTGTCCCTGTTTACCTAGCAGCAAGTAGGTACCTGGGTGTTAGTCAACTGGTGTGGGTTGCATCCTGGAAATAAAATTAACCGATGTTGCGGGAAATGCTCTGAATAACCAGGGGTTTTCTATGTATTATGTCACTGATGTCAGCTAAGGTCTGTATAAGTTGTATCATGTACTTGTACAAATGAAGAGCATTATTATTATTATTATTATTATTATACTAGCTAGCTCTACACACGGTTATTACAAGCTGGTGACAGAGTTGGGTGCCAGCAACTCAGTGATAAATGGCCTAGGGGTGCGTGTTCTTTCCAGCATATCACTTTACATCGGCTACATCTTCACATCTACGACGTTCAGATCCACCCCAGCACACTACAAGATCACAGAGGTATCTTCTCGTCCGAAATTAATATCAAAATTGGACATAGTCGTCACTGCGTCACCTCTGGACACTGGTGATGTGTTCAGCAGTGTCCTATGATCAGCCTGTTTCGTCCTGAGTCGTCATCACAACTTCGTCAGTTCTTTCCACGCTCACACAAGCTACAGCAGTGAGAGGTGAGGCATACTGGTGTGCTTCGGTGAGATTACACTGCAGTTGTGTCACCTTAGGGTAGGAAATGACAGGTCAGCTCACTCCCCATCACACACCACACCACCTTCATTCCACGCTCTCACACAGAGTTCAATGTGTAATCAGCACATTTTGGTCGTTTATCTCTATTGCTACGACTTTTCTTTGCAGGTTCTTGAAGCGCCCGTCAGCCACAGTCATCATAATCTTTGCCCACAGTTCAACCAACCTTTTTCTCTTCTGCAGTTAGCGTTGAAGATTTTTTTTAGGCCCAGTGTTTTTACCATTTTTGTAATAGGGTTGACCTGAGCCAAGTTCCGTAGATGCATATCCATTTTCACTTGGTGCCAGCCCCTGCTGCCAGGTCGGGACAACCTGAAGGGCTGTAGCCGAGCGTCGGGACAACCTGAAGGGCTGTAGCCGAGCGTCGGGACAACCTGAAGGGCTGTAGCCGACCTGAAGGGGCTGTAGCCGAGCGTCGGGACAACCTGAAGGTCTGTAGCCGAGCGTCGGGACAACCTGAAGGGCTGTAGCCGAGCGTCGGGACAACCTGAAGGGCTGTAGCCGAGCGTCGGGACAACCTGAAGGGCTGTAGCCGAGCGTCGGGACAACCTGAAGGGCTGTAGCCGAGCGTCGGGACAACCTGAAGGGCTGTAGCCGAGCGATGTAAGTCTTCCTAAACCATAATTTAATAATATCTGCCTAGATCTCTTTACCTAGCCATCGCCAGGACAATTGAAGTGTTGACCCATTGTGGACTTACTTTCCCCCCACTCTCTCAACGACTGCCTTCAAAACAACACCTCTTCCTTTGGTCTCGACACTAGGTTCACCCTACTCATGTCTACCTAGTCTAATTCATACTCTGACTCATACTCTAACTCATACTCTAGTTTACGTGAGTTTATACCATCCAGTATTACTCATGACTCACCAGATACCACCACATTCAACTCAACTATCATGAACAAGGTGTGCTGATGTGTGATGGTGAATGGTGTGTGATGATCGTAGTGGGTAGTAGTAGTGTGTGATGGTAGTGTGTAGTAGTAGTGTGTGATGGTAGTGTGTGATGGTAGTGTGTGATGGTAGTGTGTAGTAGTACTGTGTAGTAGTAGTGTGTGATGGTAGTGTGTAGTAGTACTGTGTAGTAGTAGTGTGTGATGGTAGTGTGTGATGGTAGTGTGTAGTAGTACTATGTAGTAGTAGTGTGTGATGGTAGTGTGTGATGGTAGTGTGTGATGGTAGTGTGTGATGGTAGTGTGTAGTAGTAGTGTGTGATGGTAATGTGTGATGGTAGTGTGTGATGGTAGTGTGTAGTAGTACTGTGTAGTAGTAGTGTGTGATGGTAGTGTGTAGTAGTACTGTGTAGTAGTAGTGTGTGATGGTAGTGTGTAGTAGTACTGTGTAGTAGTAGTGTGTGATGGTAGTGTGTGATGGTAGTGTGTAGTAGTACTATGTAGTAGTAGTGTGTGATGGTAGTGTGTGATGGTAGCGTGTAGTAGTACTATGTAGTAGTAGTGTGTGATGGTAGTGTGTGATGGTAGTGTGTGATGGTAGCGTGTAGTAGTACTATGTAGTAGTAGTGTGTGATGGTAGTGTGTGATGGTAGTGTGTGATGGTAGTGTGTGATGGTAGCGTGTAGTAGTACTATGTAGTAGTAGTGTGTGATGGTAGTGTGTGATGGTAGTGTGTGATGGTAGTGTGTGATGGTAGTGTGTGATGGTAGCGTGTAGTAGTACTATGTAGTAGTAGTGTGTGATGGTAGTGTGTGATGGTAGTGTGTGATGGTAGTGTGTGATGGTAGCGTGTAGTAGTACTATGTAGTAGTAGTGTGTGATGGTAGTGTGTGATGGTAGTATGTGATGGTAGTGTGTAGTAGTACTGTGTAGTAGTAGTGTGTGATGGTAGTGTGTGATGGTAGTGTGTGATGGTAGTGTGTGATGGTAGTGTGTACTAGTAGTGTGTGATGGTAGTGTGTACTAGTAGTGCGTGATGGTAGTGTGTACTAGTAGTGCGTGATGGTAGTGTGTGATGGTAGTGTGTGATGGTAGTGTGTGATGGTAGTGTGTGATGGTAGTGTGTACTAGTAGTGTGTGATGGTAGTGTGTACTAGTAGTGTGTGATGGTAGTGTGTACTAGTAGTGCGTGATGGTAGTGTGTATTAGTAGTGCGTGATGGTAGTGTGTGATGGTAGTGTGTGATGGTAGTGTGTGATGGTAGTGTGTACTAGTAGTGCGTGATGTTAGTGTGTGATGGTAGTGTG
The DNA here is from genome assembly GCF_038502225.1 of Cherax quadricarinatus. Lineage (NCBI taxonomy): Eukaryota > Metazoa > Arthropoda > Malacostraca > Decapoda > Parastacidae > Cherax > Cherax quadricarinatus. Next base: position 46,481,639 of record NC_091298.1, read on the forward strand.
TGATGGTAGTGCATGATGGTAGTGTGTGATGGTAGTGTGTGATGGTAGTGTGTGATGGTAGTGTGTGATGGTAGTGTGTACTAGTAGTGTGTGATGGTAGTGTGTACTAGTAGTGCGTGATGTTAGTGTGTGATGGTAGTGTGTGATGGTAGTGCATGATGGTAGTGTGTGATGGTAGTGTGTGATGGTAGTGTGTGATGGTAGTGTGTGATGGTAGTGCATGATGGTAGTGTGTGATGGTAGTGCGTGATGGTAGTGTGTGATGGTAGTGTGTGATGGTAGTGTGTGATGGTAGTGTGTGATGGTAGTGTGTACTAGTAGTGCGTGATGGTAGTGTGTGATGGTAGTGTGTGATGGTAGTGCGTGATGGTAGTGTGTACTAGTAGTGCGTGATGGTAGTGTGTACTAGTAGTGCGTGATGGTAGTGTGTACTAGTAGTGTGTGATGGTAGTGTGTACTAGTAGTGTGTGATGGTAGTGTGTACTAGTAGTGCGTGATGGTAGTGTGTACTAGTAGTGTGTGATGGTAGTGTGTACTAGTAGTGTGTGATGGTAGTGTGTACTAGTAGTGCGTGATGGTAGTGTGTACTAGTAGTGCGTGATGGTAGTGTGTACTAGTAGTGCGTGATGGTAGTGTGTACTAGTAGTGCGTGATGGTAGTGTGTACTAGTAGTGTGTGATGGTAGTGTGTACTAGTAGTGTGTGATGGTAGTGTGTACTAGTAGTGCGTGATGGTAGTGTGTACTAGTAGTGTGTGATGGTAGTGTGTACTAGTAGTGTGTGATGGTAGTGTGTACTAGTAGTGTGTGATGGTAGTGTGTACTAGTAGTGTGTGATGGTAGTGTGTACTAGTAGTGCGTGATGGTAGTGTGTACTAGTAGTGTGTGATGGTAGTGTGTACTAGTAGTGTGTGATGGTAGTGTGTACTAGTAGTGCGTGATGGTAGTGTGTACTAGTAGTGTGTGATGGTAGTGTGTACTAGTAGTGTGTGATGGTAGTGTGTACTAGTAGTGTGTGATGGTAGTGTGTACTAGTAGTGCGTGATGGTAGTGTGTACTAGTAGTGTGTGATGGTAGTGTGTACTAGTAGTGTGTGATGGTAGTGTGTACTAGTAGTGTGTGATGGTAGTGTGTACTAGTAGTGTGTGATGGTAGTGTGTACTAGTAGTGCGTGATGGTAGTGTGTACTAGTAGTGTGTGATGGTAGTGTGTACTAGTAGTGCGTGATGGTAGTGTGTGATGGTAGTGTGTACTAGTAGTGTGTGATGGTAGTGTGTACTAGTAGTGCGTGATGGTAGTGTGTGATGGTAGTGTGTACTAGTAGTGCGTGATGGTAATGTGTACTAGTAGTGTGTGATGGTAGTGTGTACTAGTAGTGCGTGATGGTAGTGTGTACTAGTAGTGCGTGATGGTAGTGTGTACTAGTAGTGTGTGATGGTAGTGTGTACTAGTAGTGTGTGATGGTAATGTGTACTAGTAGTGTGTGATGGTAGTGTGTACTAGTAGTGCGTGATGGTAGTGTGTACTAGTAGTGTGTGATGGTAGTGTGTACTAGTAGTGTGTGATGGTAATGTGTACTAGTAGTGTGTGATGGTAGTGTGTACTAGTAGTGCGTGATGGTAATGTGTACTAGTAGTGTGTGATGGTAGTGTGTACTAGTAGTGTGTGATGGTAATGTGTACTAGTAGTGCGTGATGGTAATGTGTACTAGTAGTGCGTGATGGTAGTGTGTACTAGTAGTGCGTGATGGTAATGTGTACTAGTAGTGTGTGATGGTAGTGTGTACTAGTAGTGCGTGATGGTAGTGGGTGATGGTAGTGTGTGATGGTAGTGTGTGATGGTAGTGTGTGATGGTAGTGTTTGATGGTAGTGTGTACTAGTAGTGTGTGATGGTAGTGTGTGATGGTAGTGTGTGATGGTAGTGTGTGATGGTAGTGTGTGATGGTAGTGTGTACTAGTAGTGCGTGATAGTAGTCTGTGATGGTAGTGTGTGATGGTAGTGTGTGATGGTAGTGTGTACTAGTAGTGTGTGATGGTAGTGTGTGATGGTAGTGTGTACTAGTAGTGTGTGATGGTAGTGCGTGATGGTAGTGTGTCATGGTAGTGTGCACTAGTAGTGTGTGATGGTAGTGCGTGATGGTAGTGCGTGATGGTAGTGTGTGATGGTAGTGTGTGATGGTTGTGCGTGATGGTAGTGTGTGATGGTAGTGTGTACTACTAGTGCGTGATGGTAGTGTGTACTAGTAGTGCGTGATGGTAGTGTGTACTAGTAGTGCGTGATGGTAGTGTGTGATGGTAGTGTGTGATGGTAGTGTGTACTAGTAGTGTGTGATGGTAGTGTGTACTACTAGTGCGTGATGGTAGTGTGTACTAGTAGTGCGTGATGGTAGTGTGTACTAGTAGTGTGTGATGGTAGTGTGTGATGGTAGTGTGTGATGGTAGTGCGTGATGGTAGTGTGTACTAGTAGTGCGTGATGGTAGTGTGTACTAGTAGTGCGTGATGGTAGTGTGTGATGGTAGTGTGTACTAGTAGTGTGTGATGGTAGTGTGTGATGGTAGTGTGTGATGGTAGTGTGTGATGGTAATGTGTGATGGTAGCGTGTGATGGTAGTGTGTGATGGTAGTGTGTGATGGTAGTGTGTACTACTAGTGCGTGATGGTAGTGTGTACTAGTAGTGCGTGATGGTAGTGTGTACTAGTAGTGTGTGATGGTAGTGTGTGATGGTAGTGTGTGATGGTAGTGCGTGATGGTAGTGTGTACTAGTAGTGCGTGATGGTAGTGTGTACTAGTAGTGCGTGATGGTAGTGTGTGATGGTAGTGTGTACTAGTAGTGTGTGATGGTAGTGTGTGATGGTAGTGTGTGATGGTAGTGTGTGATGGTAATGTGTGATGGTAGCGTGTGATGGTAGTGTGTGATGGTAGTGTGTGATGGTAGTGTGTAGTAGTAGTGTGTGATGGTAGTGTGTAGTAGTAGTGTGTGATGGTAGTGTATGATGGTAGTGTGTGATGGTAGTGTGTAGTAGTAGTGTGTGATGGTAGTGTGTACTAGTAGTGCGTGATGGTAGTGTGTGATGGTAGTGTGTGATGGTAGTGTGTAGTAGTAGTGTGTGATGGTAGTGTGTAGTAGTAGTGTGTGATGGTAGTGTATGATGGTAGTGTGTGATGGTAGTGTGTACTAGTAGTGCGTGATGGTAGTGTGTGATGGTAGTGTGTGATGGTAGTGTGTACTAGTAGTGCGTGATGGTAGTGTGTGATGGTAGCGTGTGATGGTAGTGTGTGATGTAGTGTGTGATGGTAGTGTGTAGTAGTAGTGTGTGATGGTAGTGTGTGATGGTAGCGTGTGATGGTAGTGTGTGATGGTAGTGTGTAGTAGTAGTGTGTGATGGTAGTGTGTGATGGTAGCGTGTGATGGTAGTGTGTGATGGCAGTGTGTGATGGTAGGGTGTGATGGTAGTGTGTAGTAGTAGTGTGTGATGGTAGTGCGTGATGGTAGTGTGTGATGGTAGTGTGTAGTAGTAGTGCGTGATGGTAGTGTGTGATGGCAGTGTGTGATGGTAGTGTGTGATGGTAGTGTGTGATGGTAGTGTGTGATGGCAGTGTGTGATGGCAGTGTGTGATGGTAGTGTGTGATGGTAGTGTGTATGGTAGTGTGTAGTAGTAGTGTGTGATGGTAGTGTGTAGTAGTAGTGTGTGATGGTAGTGTGTAGTAGTAGTGTGTGATGGTAGTGTGTGATGGTAGCGTGTGATTGTAGTGTGTGATGTAGTGTGTGATGGCAGTGTGTGATGGTAGTGTGTGATGGTAGTGTGTACTAGTAGTGCGTGATGGTAGTGTGTGATGGTAGTGTGTGATGGTAGTGTGTGATGGTAGTGTGTGATGGTAGTGTGTGATGGTAGTGTGTGATGGTAATGTGTGATGGTAGGGTGTGATGGTAGTGTGTAGTAGTAGTGTGTGATGGTAGTGCGTGATGGTAGTGTGTGATGGTAGTGTGTGATGGTAGTGTGTGATGGTAGTGTGTGATGGTAGTGTGTGATGGTAGTGTGTGATGGTAGTGTGTGATGGTAGTGTGTGATGGTAGTGTGTGATGGTAGGGTGTGATGGTAGTGTGTGATGGCAGTGTGTGATGGTAGGGTGTGATGGTAGTGTGTAGTAGTATTGTGTGATGGTAGTGCGTGATGGTAGTGTGTGATGGTAGTGTGTAGTAGTAGTGTGTGATGGTAGTGTGTGATGGTAGCGTGTGATTGTAGTGTGTGATGGTAGTGTGTACTAGTAGTGCGTGATGGTAGTGTGTGATGGTAGTGTGTGATGGTAGTGTGTGATGGTAGTGTGTGATGGTAGTGTGTACTAGTAGTGCGTGATGGTAGTGTGTGATGGTAGTGTGTGATGGCAGTGTGTGATGGTAGTGTGTGATGGTAGTGTGTGATGGTAGTGTGTACTAGTAGTGCGTGATGGTAGTGTGTGATGGTAGTGTGTAGTAGTAGTGTGTGATGGTAGTGTGTGATGGTAGTGTGAGATGGTAGTGTGTGATGGCAGTGTGTGATGGCAGTGTGTGATGGTAGTGTGTGATGGTAGTGTGTGATGGTAGTGTGTGATGGTAGTGTGTGATGGTAGTGTGTTATGGTAGTTTGTGATGGTAGTGTGTGATGGTAGTGTTTGATTGTAGTGTGTGATGGTAGTGTGTGATGGTAGTGTGTGGTGGTAGTGTGTGATGGTAGTGTGTGATGGTAGTGTGTGATGGTAGTGTGTGATGGCAGTGTGTGATGGTAGTGTGTTTATGGTAGTGTGTTTATGGTAGTGTGTTTATGGTAGTGTGTTTATGGTAGTGTGTTTATGGTAGTGTGTGTATGGTAGTGTGTTTATGGTAGTGTGTTTATGGTAGTGTGTTTATGGTAGTGTGTTTATGGTAGTGTGTTTATGGTAGTGTGTTTATGGTAGTGTGTTTATGGTAGTGTGTGTATGGTAGTGTGTGATGGTGTATGATGGCGTGTGATGGTGTGGGGTGGTGTACGATGTTGTGTGGTGGTGTGTGGTGGTGTATGATTGTGTGATGGTTGAGAGGCAGGAAGAGGGCGGCTGGGCGGCGCCGCCCTACAGGTCTCCGCCACCTATAAACCATTAATAAGCGTGGACACCTGTATTTCAACCCTCACACACACACACACACACACACACACACACACACACACACATATTTAGTAAAACAGTTGAGAGAGAGAGAGAGAGAGGGATGGGTATTCTGCATGCTCTTGTATTGTAAGTAAACTTTGGACACAGTTCCACGCAGGAGACTGGTAGAAAAGCTAGCGGAGCAGGCAAGACTAATAGGCAACGTACTACAGTGTATCAGGGAATACCTGACAGGAAGAAAACAACGTGTGTTGGCCGGAGACGAGGTATCAGAGTGGGTGCATGTGTCGAGTGGGGTTCCACAAGGGTCAGTCCTAAGTCCGGTGTTGTTTCTTGTATATGTGAATGACATCACGGAGAGGATAGTGTCAAAGGTGTCCCTGTTTGCAGACGATGTGAAGCTCATAAGGAGAATACAGGCGGAAGAAGGTAAGGTAAGCCTACAAGGGTATATGGACAGACTGCAAGCCTGGTCTGACAAGAGACTCCTGGAGCTTAACCAGAGCAAGTGCAAAGTTATGAAGATTGGGAAAGGACAAAGGAGACTGCAAACGTAGTACAGCTTAAGAGGTCAAAGGCTGCAAAACTCACTCGAAGAAAAGGATCTTGGGGTAAGCATCATACCGAGCACATCGCCTGAAGACACACATTAATCAAATAACTGCTGTAGCTTAGGGGCGCCTGGCAAACCTGAGAACAGCGTTTCGTCATCTAAGGAGTCATTCAGGTCACTGTACACGGTGTACGTCAAGCCCATATTGGAGTACGCAGCACCAGTATGGAGCCCACACCTGGTCAAATACGTCAAGAAATTAGAGAAAGTGCAAAGGTTTAAAACAAGACTTGTCCTGGAACTGAAGGGTTTATCCTACGAGGAGAGGTTAAGGGAACTCATCCTTACAACACTGGAAGACAGGAGGGATAGGTGAAACATGATAACAGCATGTAAAATACTGAGAGGACTTGACAGGGTGGATAGGGACAGAATGTTCCAGAGATGGGACACAGGAACAAGGGGCCACAATAGGAAGATGAAGACTCAAATGAGTCAAAGAGATGTTAGGAAGTATTTCTTTAGTCATAGAGTTGTCAGGAAGATGAACAATCTGGCAAACGATGTAAGGAGGCAGGAACCATACATAGTTTTAAGACAAGGTATGATAAAGCTCATGGAGCTGGGCGAGAGAGGACCTAGTAGCGATCAGTGAAGAGGCGGGGCCCGGAGCTATGTCTCGACCCCTGTAACCACAAATAGGTGAGTACACACACACACGCACACACACACACACACACGAAGAGAGACAAACACACACACACACGAAGGCAAACAAAAACACACACACACATAGACACACAAACACACACACAAAGACAGACAAACACACAAACACAGACACACAAACACACACACACGAAGACAAACAAACACACACACACACACAAACACACACACACACACACACACACACACACTCACACAACCTCCTCTAACCGCTACAAAACCCACCACAAAAAACACCGTACTACCCATATGTGTGTAAACGCAGACACACACACACACACAGCGAGTGCCACCAGCAAGGAGAGGAAGGTCGCGGAAAGGTCAGGTGAGGGAGGGCAGTGTAGAGTGTACGTATGAATGCGAGAGACGACACCTTGCAGCCGACCCATGGTAAAGGTGATGTACCCAACCCACTATCACACACACACACACACACACACACACATACACACACCTCTCACACACTCACCACTTCTCTAAATGTATTAACCAGTGGGTGTACCACACACTGAACAACACTACATTAAAAACAGTGGTGTTCTCTTAGTGAAGATTGGCGGTGTTTTAGGTGCTCAAGTCTGTGGGTCAGTACACACCCATGCTGCCTCACACTCCCATCCTGCCTCACACCCATGCTGCCTCACACTCATGCTGCCTCACACACACAAGCTGCCTCACACTCCCATCCTGCCTCACACCCATGCTGCCTCACACTCCCATCCTGCCTCACACCCATGCTGCCTCACACTCCCATGCTGCCACTCACACCCATGCTGCCTCACACACCCATGCTGCCTCACACACCCATGCTGCCACTCACACCCATGCTGCCTCACACACCCATGCTGCCTCACACACACAAGCTGCCTCACACTCCCATCCTGCCTCACACCCATGCTGCCTCACACTCCCATGCTGCCACTCACACCCATGCTGCCTCACACACCCATGCTGCCACTCACACCCATGCTGCCTCACACACCCATACTGATTCACACACCCATGTTGCCTCACACCCATGCTGCCTCTCACACCAATGATGCCACACACACACCCATGCTGCCTCTCACACGCATGATGCTTCACACACTCATGCTGCCTCTCACACCCATGCTGCCTCACACATCCATGCTGCCTCACACACCCACGTGCCTCACACACACATGCTCCCTCACACACCCATGCTGCCTCTCACCCCCATGTTTCTCACACACACCTGCTGCCTCACACACCCATGCTACCTCTCACCCCCATGCTTCTCACACGCGCCTGCTGCCTCACACACCCATGTTGCCTCACACACTCATGCTTTCACACCCATGCTGCCTCACACTCATGCTGCCTCTCACACCCATGCTGCCTCACACACATGCTGCCTCACACACCCATGCTACCTATCATCCCCATGCTGCCTCTCACTCCCATGCTGCCTCACACACCCATGCTGCCTCTCACTCCCATGCTGCCTCACACACCCATGCTGCCTCACACACATGCTGCCTCACACACCCATGCTGCCTCACACACCCATGCTGCCTCACACACCCATGCCGCCTCACAAACATGCTGCCTCAAACACCCATGCTGCCTCACACACCATGCAGCCTCACACACCCATGCTGCCTGTCACACACAAGCTGCCTCTCACAACCATGCTGCCTCACACACCCATGCTGCCTCACACACATGCTGCCTCACACACCCATGCTGCCACACACACCCATGCTGCCTCACACACCCATGCCGCCTCACAAACATGCTGCCTCAAACACCCATGCTGCCTCTCACAACCATGCTGCCTCACACACCCATGCTACCTCTCAATCCCATGCTGCCTCACGCATCCATGCTGCCTCTCACACCCATGTTCCTTCACACACCCATGCTGCCTCACACGCCCATGCTGCCTCACACACCATGCAGCCTCACACACCCATGGTGCCTGTCACACACAAGCTGCCTCTCACAACCATGCTGCCTCACACACCCATGCTGCCTCACACACATGCTGCCTCACACACCCATGCTGCCTCACACACCCATGCTGCCTCACACACCATGCAGCCTCACACACCCATGCTGCCTGTCACACACAAGCTGCCTCTCACAACCATGCTGCCTCACACACCCATGCTGCCTCACACACATGCTGCCTCACACACCCATGCTGCCTCACACACCCATGCTGCCTCACACACCCATGCCGCCTCACAAACATGCTGCCTCAAACACCCATGCTGCCTCTCACAACCATGCTGCCTCACACACCCATGCTGCCTCTCAATCCCATGCTGCCTCACGCATCCATGCTGCCTCTCACACCCATGTTCCTTCACACACCCATGCTGCCTCACACGCCCATGCTGCCTCACGCATCCATGCTGCCTCTCACACCCATGTTCCTTCACACACCCATGCTTCCTCACACACCCCATGCTGCCTCACATACACATGCTACCTCACACACTCACGCTGCCTCACACAAAAATGCTGCCTCTCACACCCATGCTCCCTCACACACCTATGCTTCCTCTCACGCCCATGCTCCTTCACACATCCATGCTCCCTCACACACCCATGCTCCCGCACACACCCATGCTGCCTCACACACTCATGCTACCTCTAACCCCATGCTGCCTCTCACAGACTTGCTGTCTCTCACAACCATGCTACCTCACACACTCATGCTGCTTCACACACCCATGCTGCCTCTCACATTCATGCTCCCTCACACACCCATGCTGCCTCTCACACCCATGCTCCCTCAGACACCCATGCTGCTTCACACACCCATGCTGCTACTCACACCCATGCTGCCTCACACCCATGCTGCCTCACACACCCATGCTGCGTCTCACACCCATGCTGCCTCACACACCCATGCTGCCTCACACACCCATCCTGCCTCTCACACCCATGCTGCTTCACACACACATGCTTCCTCTCACACTCATGCTGCCTCACACACCCATGCTGCCTCTCACCCCATGATGCATTTCACACCCATGCTGCCTCTCACAACCATGCTGCCTCACAAACCAAAGGTGCCTCACACACCCATGGTGCCTCTCTCACCCATGGTGCCTCATACACCCATGCTGCCTTTCACGCCTATGCTGCCTCACACACCCATGCTGCCTCTCACACCCATGCTGCCTCTCACACCCATGCTGCCTCACACACCCATGCTGCCTCTCACACCCATGATGTCTCACACACCCATGCTGCCTCACACACCCATGCTGCCTCACACACCCATGCTGCCTCTCACACCCATGCTGCCTCTCACACTCATGCTGCCTCACACACCCATGCTGCCTCACACACCCATGCTGCCTCTCACACCCATGATGTCTCACACACCCATGGTGCCTCTCTCACCCATGGTGCCTCATACACCCATGCTGCCTTTCACGCCTATGCTGCCTCACACACCCATGCTGCCTCTCACACTCATGCTGCCTCTCACAACCATGCTGCCCCACACACTCATGCTGCCTCACACACCCATGTTGCCTCACACACCCATGCTGCCTCTCACACCCATGTTGCCTCACATACCCATGCTGCCTCACACACCCATGCTGCCTCTCACAACCATGCTGCCTCACACACCCATGCTGCCTCACACACCCATGTTGCCTCACACACCCATGCTGCCTCACACACCGATGCTGCCTCACACACCCATGCTGCCTCACACACCCATGCTGCCTCACACACCCATGTTGCCTCACACACCCATGCTGCCTCACACACCGATGCTGCCTCAGACACCCATGCTGCCTCACACACCGATGCTGCCACACACACCCATGCTGCCTCACACACCCATGCTGCCTCTCACAACCATGTTGCCTCACACACCCATGCTGCCTCACACACCCATGCTGCCTCTCACAACCATGCTGCCTCCCACATCCATGCTGCCTCACACACCCATGCTGCCTCATACACCCATGCTGCCTCACAAACCCATGCTGCCTCACACACCCATGCTGCCTCACACACCCATGATGCCTCACACACCCATGATGCCTCACACACCCATGCTGCCTCACACACCCATGCTGCCTCACACATCCATGCTCCCTCACACACCCATGCTGCCTCACACACCCATGCTGCCTCTCACACCCATGATGTCTCACACACCCATGCTGCCTCACACACCCATGCTACCTCATACACCCATGTTGCCTCTCACACCCATGCTGCCTCACACACCCATGATGCCTCACACACCCATGATGTCTCACACACCCATGCTGCCTCACACACCCATGCTGCCTCACACATCCATGCTCCCTCACACACCCATGCTGCCTCACACACCCATGCTGCCTCTCACACCCATGCTGCCTCACACACCCATGCTGCCTCTCACCCACATGCTGCCTCACACACCAATGCCGCCTCTCACCCCATGCTGCCTCTCAAACCCATGCTGCCTCTCACACTCATGCTGCCTCTCACAACCATGCTACCTCACACACCCATGCTGCCTCATACACCCATGCTGCCTCACACACCGATACTGCATCACACACCCATGTTGCCTCACATACCCATGCTGCCTCACACACCCATGCTGCCTCTCACAACCATGCTGCCTCACACACCCATGCTGCCTCACACAGCCATGCTGCCTCACACAGCCATGCTGCCTCACACACCCATGCTGCCTCACACACCCATGCTGCCTCACACATCCATGCTGCCTCACACACCCATGCTGCCTCACACACTTATGCTGCCTCACACACCCATGGTGCCTCACACACCCATGCTGCCTCACACACCCATGCTGCCTCTCACCCACATGCTGCCTCACACACCCATGCTGCCTCACACACCAATGCTGCCTCTCACCCCATGCTGCCTCTCAAACCCATGCTGCCTCTCACACTCATGCTGCCTCTCACAACCATGCTACCTCACACACCCATGCTGCCTCACACACCCATGCTGCCTCACACACCGATACTGCATCACACACCCATGTTGCCTCACATACCCATGCTGCCTCACACACCCATGCTGCCTCACACACCCATGCTGCCTCACACAGCCATGCTGCCTCACACAGCCATGCTGCCTCACACACCCATGCTGCCTCACACACCCATGCTGCCTCACACATCCATGCTGCCTCACACACCCATGCTGCCTCACACACTTATGCTGCCTCACACACCCATGGTGCCTCACACACCCATGCTGCCTCACACACCCATGCTGCCTCACACACACTGGTCGGGAGGAAATGCTTAAATGGGTGTCACATACCCATATAAGCATGTCCTCCCGACCAGTTATCTGTGTCACACACCCATATAAGCATGTCCACCCGACCAGTGAACTGTGTCACACACCCATATAAGCATGCCCTCCCGACCAGTGAACTGTGTCACACACCCATATAAGCATGCCCTCCCGACCAGTGAACTGTGTCACACACCCATATAAGCATGCCCTCCCGACCAGTGAACTGTGTCACACACCCATATAAGCATGCCCTCCCGACCAGTGAACTGTGTCACACACCCATATAAGCATGCCCTCCCGACCAGTGAACTGTGTCACACACCCATATAAGCATGTCCACCCGACCAGTGAACTGTGTCACACACCCATATAAGCATGTCCACCCGACCAGTGAACTGTGTCACACCCATATAAGCATGCCCTCCCGACCAGTGAACTGTGTCACACACCCATATAAGCATGCCCTCCCGACCAGTGAAGTGTGTCACACACCCATATAAGCATGTCCACCCGACCAGCCAATCACTAGTAACCCACCAAAGTTTTAAGACGATGTTGGGAAGTTGTGAATCAACAATGGGAGGAGACTTGCCTCAAGTTTGGTTGACCACAGTCCTCACTGCTTGCAAATCTTGCTCTGTACATACTGTATATAAACTGCACATATATATATATATATATATATATATATATATATATATATATATATATATATATATATATATATATATATATATATATCAATAACAACACTGCGACTAGCTAAGGAATCGAGCCCATGGTGCTTTGGCCTGCCTCATGGTGGGTGAGAACGCCTTAATCCACGGGACCACAGAGTCCTTAAGAGTGGCGCTCGTGGATTAAGGCGACATGAGTTTTCGCTCACCATAAAGCAGGCCAAAGCAGCATGGGTTCGACTCCTTGGCTAGTCGCAGTGTTGTTATTGATCAATACCACTTGTTCGTAGGTACAATATATATATATATATATATATATATATATATATATATATATATATATATATATATATATATATATATATATGTGTGTGTGTGTGTGTGTGTACTCATCTAATTGTGGTTGCAGGGGTCGAGACTCAGCTCCTGGCCCCTGTGTGTGTGTGTATTAATATTTATTAACCCACTGCTGACTTTTGCTCGATCCCCATTTCTACCTTGGTTGTGTTACAACCAGGTGTGCAGGCCACAAGACTACACCTGTGTTCGTAATATACCCTTAATGTATGGAGGGAGCTTGTTGAAGAGTCTTGGTCACTCATCTCTTAGTGTGCCCATTGCAAGCTTACTTTTCAATGGGGACATTTTGAACTGTCTCTCTGAGTGTCTTGTTTTCAGTGGAAGTAACGTCAGTGTGAAGATATGCGACCAGTTCCTCTGGAATTTTTCCAGGTGTAAATTTCAGTTTATCTTTCTCTAAGGATTTAAAACTTTCTCAGTAATTTAGGTGTACAGAGAACAAGGGATTTAAAAGAGTATCGTCATTGGCTTGGCATCTCTTGTTTTGAAGGTTCTAGTTATTCAGTCTATCATTTTCCTAGTGGCTCATGTGATCCTTGAAGATGAGATCTGACATCAATGTTAAGTCCGAACATTAATCTTCCACTCTACTGAGTCATTTGATTTTCTATACTTTGTTCTATTTTAAATTCTTTAGCATTCCATAACATAGTGACTGAAATATTATCAACGAACATGTGATGACTGTCTTACTACAAAATATTGTTAGAACTAACTTGCAGAGTTGCTGTGTCCTCAAATAATGCTACTCTCATAGAATTTCTAGTATCATCTGCAAATGATGTTATGTCTTTGTCAGCGCAGGATATTACAATTATTATTATAATAATAAAATAGAAGGTGAATATTAGAATGAGAGACCTGGGAAGGATGATGGCGAAAACTGCACCTCGGCAACAAAGCTTTTTACTATAGTTGACTCTGATTTTACTTTCCTCACTATTATTCTTGTTAGGAAGTAAAAAACAGCAATTTATATATAAGAACGTAAGAACGAAGGAACACTACAGCAGGCCTACTGGCCCATGCGAGGCAGGTTTTACTGAGAATCTAAAACTTAGCAATCATTTTTAGTTATTATTTTGTGCACATGTTTTAGCGAATGTCATATTTCACATTAATCTGTTTTTTAGCTAAAAAAAAATATTCAGTAAGACTAGGAATAAATTACAGTGAAGACCCAGACTGTGTTTATGAGCTGCTATATATTCACTACACATAGTGTTCTGCCTTTATCAGGGACAGTGCACAAAGAGGGACTTTTGTACAAGAGTCATTCCATATATGTGCAAGTGTTTGATACTTGTTTAATTTTGAGGTGCCAGGCACCAGCAGCGGCTACACTGACTCACATGTTTTTAGCAGTCAGTTTACAACTGACACTCGTGTGGTAGAGTTGTGCTTCACTCTTCACTGAAGTGTTAGACTTTTTGAAACTTAAGCTGTGTTTTTACAGTCAGTTATCCATCACAGTGCAAAAAAATAAGCATAATAAAAAACAGAAAGTGACAGTAAGCATCAGTTCAATGAACAGTGGGAAAATAAGTTCTTATTGTGGGTCGATCAGGAAAACTGTTATGTATTGTTTGTGACAATATTCTCTCAGATAATAGAAGACTTGATCTTAATAGACACTATAAAAAAAAGAGTATGTGATTAAAAAAAATGGAATAAAAGAAGACGAAATATATTTGTTAGAAGAAGATGTGAAAGTTTGGCGATGATGGAAATTATCTTTGTGTTGGCTAAAAAAAACATAAGATTTACTCTGATGCAGAAGAAATTGTTAAGGATTGTCTTCAGATATTTGTAAGTTGTTTTGGTGATAAAAATATTGAAAGAAAGGTAGACGAAATCGCTCTCAAAACAGTTACAAGACGCACTGAAGAACTTTGCCATGATGTATCTGAGCAAGTGAAAGACCTTCCCCAGGCTGGTACTTTCTTATCTTTATCTTTGGAAGAATCTGCTGACATATATGACGTAGCTGAGTTAAGTATTTTTATAAGAGGAACTGATGATAACTTTAACATCTTGGAAGAACTTATCAGTCTTGTTACTTCATGGAAAAACAAGATGATCAGACATATTTGACAAAGTAAAGTCATGCCTAGAAAATGACGGAAAACCGTCAGCTGGGACTCTAACTTTGCTGGAAATATTTTTAGGTGGTATTGTATTAAAAATCACTACATTATACACCAAGTTATGCTACTGGTTGTGATACATCTAAATAAAATTAGAGCAAGAGGATTAAACAGAAGAGAATTCAGAGAATACTGTGAATTGTTAGATTTGGAATATAGTGATGTTGTCCGTCATTGTGAGATGCCCTGGCTTCCTACACGACAGGTTCTCACTACATTTTGGAAGTTGAAAAATATTGCTCATAATTTTCTAGAAGAGAAGAATGAGTTGCCTGAGGAAAGACAACTTTTATGTGATAACAAATGACTAGCATTTTTAGTTGACGATACCAGCCATCTCAATTATCAAAATTTTCAACTACAGGACAAGAACAGTTTCCTAATTTAGTAAATGACATCGGTGCATTCAAAATGAAGTTAAAACTGTTTACTTCTCAGAAAATGAGTGTTTGAGCCAGTTTCCTCATTTAAAAGAGAACGAACGTGCTGAAAACAATGGCAAGTTTACAAAATATATCGAAAAAATCAGCTGTTTCCAAAGGCATTTGAAAGTCGTCTAGTCAGTTTACTAAAGAAGAAGACTTCATACTGCCATTTATAAAATCATTTTCACTTAGTGAACAAAAGATCCTGAACTTATTATGGAACTTATTGATCTGAAAACAAAATTTATTATTAAAAATTAAATTTGATGAGCTTCCCTCAATCTCAAATGCTTCTGACATAATTTTTCAGAACTAAGAAAATTTGCCCAGAGTTATACCTCGTTTTGGAACAACCTTTTCCATCCATGAAATTTATTAAAAACCAACTGAGGTCGTGACTGATTCAAATTTGAATAATTCTCTGCTGCTCTCACTAATTTAACTCCAAACATTACAAGCGTGAAGAAATCACAGCAGACTCAAAAGTCTAATTAAAGTAACGTTTATCTTGTCTTTATATTAAATCATTTTATGTAAAAATGGTAAATACGTCCATATTAACATATTTTTTAAAGAACTTAATGGGGGTACAAGTGTCGTAAGGCATATCTGAACTAGTGAAAAAATATAGTGCATGAAATGTAAAAGGTTGACCACACGTGATCCACACACTTCTCCAGTCATCCCTTTTGCAGGCATTTTGTGTTGTATTATACCATGGTTGCACTTTTGAAAGACTTTTGCAAACTCGTCTGACTTTTCTTTGTCGTGGAGTGCATCCGAGACCATGTTACAATACTTCAGTAGTTGTGAGAGACAGGAGTGACTTGCTCTGAACCAACGTTGCTCTAGATTATACACTTGTTGTGAATTCATGTGCTAAAGGAAAATTGCTTCTTAAAACACTTTTAAACATTTTGATAATGTGGGACATGATTAAAGTGATTATTGCCACCTCTGTGGAGTGGTACCATATCAGTTTTTGTTAAATTGTGGGATGACTCTTGTGTGCTGATTCCATCTTTATATGTAAGTCCCGTGATAGTGATTTCTCGCATGTCTTGATGAACATGGAGGCCTAGGAGTCTGAAACGATTGGAGTTAGTGTTATGTCAGAAATTATAGAGATGTCAGTAGATGCTTTGAGCCATATTCATGAAAAATTCATTAGAATTGTCAGTCTTCAGACCAACGACTAGCTCACTAAAAATGTCAAACTGTGACATCAGTGTTTCACTCCTTTCTTTGTCATCATCTGTGAAGGTTCCATCTCCCATCAGCAAGGGCCTGATACTAGCGGTGGAGTTTGCCCTGGATTTTCCATATTAGAAGAAATATTTTGAATTTTTTCAATTTCATTTATGGCTTCTGCTTTATGTGTCTCTTCTGGCCTCTGATGCCTTCAGAGTTTGATGTTACCCACTTCTCTGAGTGCTTCTTCAGAAAGTTTACAGTCGTCGAAAAGTTCTGTGATCCTTCGCCTTTGCCTCTACAGGGAACGCCTCTCTCTCTCTCTATAACTGGCATCTTCTCTTTCCTTAATGGCATGTGTCAGGAACACACTTGTAGTGTCACAGAGCTTAGAAGCATTATTTCAGTAAGATCCTAATTGATCTGATGTCAGATAATGGTTTTACTGATGCAGTTGACTTTGTTGCATACACCCACATGACTGATTGTGTGTTGTTGCTCAACACTAGACCACTTATGTTCCTTATCAGATCGTAATTTGATAAAGCTATGTGAGTTGTGGTTATAAAGTGGTTGCTGGGTATTATATGGTGAGTATGGAATTGTGGTTGGTTCTGATGGTTATTACTTGTTATAAGGTGTGAGTAGTATTGTGGTTGTTTCCACTTCTCCACCCACTCACACGCTCTCCACTCACCCAAGTCTGCACCCACTCAAAACCTCTCCACTCAACAACCTCTCCACACACTCAGCAACCTCCGGCTTGGTCTCACTAATCAGCAGGAAGTAACTGGCGCATTAAATATTGAAGATGTGCTGAATGATGGAACATACCCGTCTCTCCCCACCACCCCGCCCTACCAAGCCCTCTACCCCGCCCCACCAAGCCCTCCACCCTGCCCCACCAAGCCCACAACCCGCCCCACCAAGCCCACCAACCCGCCCCACCAAGCCCACGACCCTGCCCCACCAAGCCCACCACCCTGTCCACAAGCCAGCCACACCCCAACACCCTGCTCCACCCACCCAACAATCCTGCCCCAACACGCCCACAACCATGCCCAACCAAGCCCAAAACCACCCAGTCCAACCCCAATACCCTGCCTCACCCAGCCTCACCGAACCCACAACCCTGCACCACCCACCCCACCACTGCAACCACCATGCGACACCCACCCCACCACTGCCATCACCCTGCCACACCCACTCCACCACTGCCATCACCCTGCCATACCCACCCCACCACTGCAACCACCCTGCCATACCCACCCACAGCACGCTGCCCCACCCACCACACCAATGCCACCACCCTGCCACACGCACTGACCACTGCCACTACCCTGCCACACCCACACCACCTCTGCAATCACCCTGCCACACCCACCCCACTACTGCCCACCACCATGTTACACCCACCACACCACTGCCACACCAACCCACCACTGCCACCACACTGCCACATAAACAGCATCACTGCCACACCCATCCCACCACTGCCTACACCCTACCACACCCACCCACCACTGCCACCACCCTGCGCTACCCACTCTACCACTGCCCACCACCCTGCCACACCCACCTGCTACTTCCACCACCCTGCCACACCCACCCCATCAGTGACACCACCCTTCCACACCCAACTATCACTCCCAACACCCTACCACACCCAACCGCCACTGCCATAACCCTGCCCTACCCATCCACCACTACCAACACCCTGCCACACCCACCCCACCAATGCCACCACTCTGCCACCCCCCTGCCCCACCTTCCACACCACTGACACTACCTTGCCCCACCACCCTGCCCCCACCCACTTCACCACTGCCCACCTCCCTGCCACACCCACCCAACCCACCACTGTAAAAAGCTTGCCCCACCAATACTACCCCCCGCCATTGCATACGTCACACCCCACCACTGCCTACCATCCTGCCACACCCACCCACCACTGCCCACCACCCTGTCAGACCCACCCACCACAACCAACACCCTGCCACACCCACCACACCAATGGCTACAACCCTGCCACACCCACGCACCAGTGCCCAAAAGCTTGCCCCAACCACACTACCACTGCCACCACAGTGCCCCACCACCCTACCACACCTACCCACCACTGCTCACCATCCTGCCACACCCACCCACTACTGCCCACCTTGCTACACCCAGCCCACCACTGTCACCGCAGTGCCACATACACTCCACACTTGCCTACCAACCTGCCACACCCACCCCACCAATGCCAACCACTGCCACCATCCTGCCCCACTAACTCACTCATGTCCATCACCCAGAAACACCCACCCCACCACTGCCACCACCCTGACCCACAAACCCACTAATGCCAAACACCCTGCTACATCTACCCAACCACCGCCATCATCCTGCCCCATCCACCCCACCACTGCCACCACCCTGCCACGCCCACCCCACCACACTGCCACGCCCATCCCACTACTGCCACCATCCTGCCACACCTCCCACCATTGCCCACCATCCTGCCACACCTCCCACCATTGCCCACCATCCTGCCACATCCACCCCATCACTACCACATCCATTCCACCAGTGCCACCATTCTGTCACACCTACCCACCACGGCCACCACCCTGTCACACCCGCCCCACAACTGCCACCATCCTGCTATGCCCCCCATCACTGACCACACCTAACCACCACCCTGCCTGACCCACCCACCACTATGCAACACCCACAGACCACCCTGCCCCACCCACCCCAGTACTACCACCACCCTGCCCCACCACTGCCACCCTCCATGCCACACCCACCCCATAATTGCCCACCACCCCACCACTGCCTACCACCCTGCCAAACCTACCCCATAATTGTCCACCACCCTGCCACACCCACCCCACAAATTCCCACCACCCTGCCACCCCCTGCTACCACCCTGCCACACCCACCACATCACTGCCCACTACCCTGCCACACCCACCTCACCACTGTCAGCATGCTGCCACACCCACTTACCACCTTCCCACACCCACCCACCACCCTGCCACACCCACCTCACCACTGTCAGCATGCTGTCACACCCACTTACTACCCTGCTATACCCACCCACGACCCTGCCACACCCACCCACCACCCTGCCACACCGTCTCAACACCCTACCACATCCACCCCATCACTGCCACACCCACCAGTGCCAACACCCTGCCACACCTACCCAATACTGCCACCACCCTGCCACACCCACCTCACCACTGTCAGCATGCTGTCACACCCACTTACCACCCTGCCACACCCACCCACCACCCTGCCACACCCACCCACCACCCTGCCACACCAACTCAACACCCTACCACATCCACCCCATCACTGCCACACCCACCAGTGTTAACACCCTATCACACCTGCCCAATACTGCCACCATCCTGCCACACCCACCCCACCACGGCCCAGCGCCCTGCCACACCCACCCCACCACTGCGAACACCCTGCTCCACCCACCTCAACACTGACCACCACCTTGCCCAACCCACCCCACCACAGCCCACCACCTGGTCAAATCCACCCCACCACTGCAAACACCCTACCACACCCACCCACCACTGCCACCACCCTCTCATACCCACCCACCACTGCCAACACCCTGTCATGCCCACTCACCACTGCCAACACCCTGCCACACCTACCCCGCCACTGCCACCACCCTGCCACACCTACCCCACCACTTCCCCACCCACCCCACCACTGCCACCACCCTGCCACACCCACCCACCACAGCCACCACCCTGTCATACCCACCCACCACAGCCAACACCCTGTCATGCCCACTCACCACTGCCAACACCCTGCCACACCTACCCCGCCACTGCCACCACCCTGCCACACCTACCCCACCACTTCCCCCACCCACCCCACCACTGCCACCACCCTGCCACACCCACCCACCACTGCCACCACCCTGTCATACCCACCCACCACTGCCAACATCCTGCTACACCTACCCCACCGTTGATAAATTAGACACATGTGCAACTCTTGGGTATCTTTATTGAGGAAACGTTTCGCCACACAGTGGCTTCATCAGTCCATACGTAGGAGAAACTTGAAGAACAGGAGGAGAATGAGGTAATCAGTCCCTCAGCCTTGAGTCGATGTGGTCAGTCCATCAATCTTGAATAGAATCTTGAATAGAATAGTATTCTATTCAAGATTGATGGACTGACCACATCGACTGAAGACTGAGGGACTGATTACCTCATTCTCCTCCTGTTCTTCAAGATTCTCCTTTATATGGACTGATGAAGCCACTGTGTGGCGAAACGTTTCCTCAATAAAGATACCCAAGAGTTGCACATGTGTCTAATTTATCAACGTGTCGGTTCTCTGAACCATTCATCTACAAACCTACCCCACCACTGCCCCCACCCACCCAACCACTGCCCACCACCTTGTCACACCCATCCCACAACTCCCAACACCCTGCTCAATCCACCCCAACACTGACCAAAACCCTGCCCAACCCACCCCACCACTGCTCACCACCCTGCCACACCCACCCTACCACTGCCCACCACCTTGTCACACCCACCCCACCACTGCCAACACCCTGCTCCACCCACCCCAACACTGTCCACCACCCTGCCCAACCCACCCTACCACTGCTCACCACCCTGTCCCACCCACACCACCACTGCCCACTATCCTGCCCCACCCATCCCATCACTGCCACTGCCTTGCCACACCCACCCCACTACTGCCACCACCCTGCCAAACTCACCCCATCACTGCTCACCACCCTGCCACATCCACCCCGCCACTGTTGCATCCACCCCACAACTGCCCCATCCTGCCACACCCACCCCGCCACTGCCACTACCCTGCCACACCCACCCCACCACTGCCTACTACCCTGTCCCACCCACAACACCATTGCCCACCACCCTTCCCTACCCACTTAACCACTACCCACCACACCCACCCACCACTGCCCACCACCCTGTCCTACCCAGTTAACCACTACCCACCACACCCACCCACCACTGCCCACCACACCCACCCACAAACCCCAGCACTGCCATTATCTTGTTCCACCCACCAACTACTGCCCACCACCTTGCTCCACCCACCCACCATTACCAACCACTCTGCTCCACCCACCCTACCACTGCCCACCACCATGCCCTACCAACCCCACCACTGCTCACCACCTTGCCACACCCACTGACAACTGCCGCTACCCTACCACACCCACCCACCACTCCCTACCACCCTGTCCTACCAACCTCGCCACTGCCCACCACCGTGCCCCACCCACCTCACCACTGACCACCACACCCACCCACCACTGCCCACCACAGTCACCCACAATCTCCACCACTGCCCATCACCCTTCCCCACCACTGTCCACCACACCCACCCACAAAACCCATCAGGATCCTGCAGGAGAAAGCAAGACTAAGGGACATGTCGGTGTACCGGAGGGTGTATCTCGACCGCGACAGAACACGAGAACAAATGCAGGAACTGAAAGAGATGGCACAAAGACGAAAGGAGGAAAGAGAAGTGAAGATGGAGATGGTCAGGAGATTTGTAGATGAATGGTTCAGAGAACCGACATGTTGATAAATTAGACACATGTGCAACTCTTGGGTATCTTTATTGAGGAAACGTTTCGCCACACAGTGGCTTCATCAGTCCATACAAAGGAGAAACTTGAAGAAGAGGAAGAGAATGAGGTAATCAGTCCCTCAACCTTGAGTCGATGTGTTCAGTCCATCAACACATCGACTCAAGGTTGAGGGACTGATTACCTCATTCTCCTCCTGTTCTTCAAGTTTCTCCTACGTATGGACTGATGAAGCCACTGTGTGGCGAAACGTTTCCTCAATAAAGATACCCAAGAGTTGCACATGAGTCTAATTTATCAACATTGTCAGGAGAACCCAGACTCGGGAGGAAGTTCAAATACACCATCCCTCACAACCACCTACAGAAACCCCAGAACCAGGACAACCCTAATTCAACCAAATTCCACCTTCACAGCAACCACCCATATTTCCTCATTAGGTCTCCTGCTTCCCCAACCCCAACATACCCCACTGGAGTATGTTGTGTGGGGATTTGAGGAAATTGTAGGAATGGATGGAATGGGCGAAAGGGAGTACATAGTAGGGACAATCCAGTCTGAGGGCCATAAGGTGGTAATTGCAGTAATGTACAACCTGCCAGAAAACTGCAGGAGGCCAAGAGAAAAATAGGACGAGAGCAACAGAGCAATGGTAGACACACTAGCTGAGGTGGCCAGAAGAGCTCACTTATGGTGAGCAAAGTTACTAGTTATGAGTGATTTCAATCACAAGGAGACTGACTGGGAAAACCTGGAGCCCCAGGGAGTCCCGAAACATGGAGAGCCAAGATGATGAATGTGGTACTGGAAAACCTCAGGCATCAACATGTTAGAGACACTACCAGAGAGAGAGGTGAGGATGATGCAGCAAGACTAGACTGAGTATTCACCTTGAGTAGTTCAGACATCAAGGATATCACGTACGAAAGGCCCCTTGGAGCTAGTGATCATGTGGTTCTGTGCTTTGATTACATAGCTGAGCTACAAGTGGAGAGAGTAGAAGGAATAGGATAGGAAAACCAAACTACAAAAGGGGGGACTACACAGGCACAAGGAACTTCCTACAAGACGTTCAGTGGGAGAGATAACTGGCTGGAAAGCCAGTGAAAGAAATGATGGATTATATGACAACAAAATGCAAGGAGACAGAGGAGAGGTTTGTTCCCAAGGGAAACAGAAATAATTGGAAGACCAGAACGAGTCTTTGGTTCACCCAAAGGTGTAGGGAGGCAAAAACTTAGTGCACTAGAGAATGGAAAAAGTGCAGAAGACAAAGGGCCCAGGAAAATAAAGAGATCAGCCAAAGACCCAGAAAGGAATATGCACAGATAAGAAGGGAGGGTCAGCGACAATTCGAAAATGACATAGCATCGAAAGTCAAGTCTAACCCAAAGCTGTTGTATAGCCACATCAGGAGGAAAACGAAAGTCAAGGACCGGGTAATCAGGCTGAGGAAGGAAAGTGGGGAGTTCACAAGAAACGACCGAGAAGTACGTGAGGAGCTCAACTGGAGATTTAAAGAAGTATTCACAGCAGAGACAGGAAGGACTCCAGGAATTCAGAATAGGGAGGTACACCAACAAGTGCTGGATGAAATACACACAACCAAGTAGGAGGTGAAGAAGCTGCTATGTGAACTTGATACCTCAAAGGCGGTGGGGCCAGACAACATCTCTCTGTGGGTCCTTAGAGAGGGAGCAGAGATGCTGTGCACGCCACTAACAAAAATGTAGTACGGCAAATGTAGCACCAATTTTTAAGAAAGGAGACAGACACAAGGCATTAACCTACAAACCCGTGTCACTGACATGAATAGTATGCAAAGTCATGGAGAATATCATCAGAAGGACAACCAGCACAGTTTCAGGAAGGGAAATCCTGTGTCACAAACCTACTGGAGTTTTATGACAAGGTAACAGAAGTAAAACACGAGAGAGAGGGGTGGATAGACTGCATTTTCTTGGATTGCAAGAAGGCTTTCCACACAGTTCCTCACAAGAAGTTAATGCAAAAGCTAGAGAATCAGGCATGCATAACACAAAAGGCACTGCAATGGATCAGAGAATACCCAAGAGAGGCAACAACGAGTTATGGTACGTGACGAGGTGTCATAGTTTGTGCCTGTGACGAGCAGGGTTCCACAGGACCTGTGCTGTTTTTGGTATATGTGAATGACATAACGGAAGGGATAGACGCAGAAGTGTCCCTGTTTCCAGGTGATGTGAAGTTAATGAGAAGAATTAAATCGGTCGAGGATCAGGCAGGACTACAAAGAGACCTGGACAGGCTACAAACCTCGCCCAACAACTGGCTCCTAGAAAGTCATGAAGATCGGGGAAGGGCAAAGAAGACTGCAGACAGAGTATAGTCTAGGTGGCCAAAGACTGCAAACCTAACTCAAGGAAAAAGATCTTGGGGTGAGTATAATACCCAGCACATCTCCTAAGGCGCACATCAATCAGATAACTGCTGCAGCATACGGGCATCTGGCAAACCTGAGAATATCGTTCTGATACCTCAGTAAGGAATCGTTCAAGAATCTGTACACCATTAACGTCAGGCCCATATTGGGTATTCAGCACCAGTTTGGAATCCACACCTGGTCAAGCACGTCAAGAAATTAGAGAAAGTGCAAAGGTTTGCAACAAGACTAGTGCCAGAGCTAAGGGAATTGTCCTACAAAGAAAGGTTAAGGGAAATCGGCCTGACGACACTGGAGGGCAGGAGGGTCAGGGGAGACATGATAACGACATATAAAATACTGCAAGGAATTGACAAGGTGGACAAAGACAGGATGTTCCAGAGATGGGACACAGAAACAAGGGGTCATAGTTGGAAGTTGAAGGGACGTTAGGAAGTATTTCTTCAGTCATAGATTTGTCAGGAAGTGGAACAGTCTGGGAAGTGATGTAGTGGAGGCAGGATCCATACATAGCTTTAATAAGAGATACGATAAGGCTCTTGGAACAGGGAGAGAGCAGACCTAGTAGCGACCAGTGAAGAGGCCTGGCCAGGAGCTATGACTCGACCCCTGCAACCACAATTAGGTGAGTACACACACACATACCATGAAAGGTTATCCGAGGGACTTAAGGTAATCCAAATGATCATCCGTGTCATCCAACACTACCTGGCTTACATCTCACTTGTCTTCAGTACACAGTGTCATCATGCCAGCCTGCTACCATCCTCTTTTCTATGCATTAGTAAGTAGGCTGTGTGTATGTGTGTGTGTGTGTGTGTGTGTGTGTGTGTGCGTGCGTGCGTGCGTGCGTGCGTGCGTGTGTGTGTGTGTGTGTGTGTGTGTGTGTGTGTACTCACCTAGTTGAGGTTGCAGGGGTCGAGTCCAAGCTCCTGGCCCCGCCTCTTCACTGATCGCTACTAGGTCACTCTCCCTGAACCATGAGCTTTATCGTACCTCTGCTTAAAGCTATGTATGGATCCTGACTCCACTACATCGCTTCCCAAACTATTCCACTTCCTGACTACTCTGTGGCTGAAGAAATACTTCCTAACATCCCTTTGATTCATCTGTGTCTTCAACTTCCAACTGTGTCCCCTTGATACTGTGTCCAGTCTCTGGAACATCCTGTCTTTGTCCACCTTGTCAATTCCTCTCAGTATTTTGTAAGTCGTTATCATGTCCCCCCTATCTCTCCTGTCCTCCAGTGTCGTCAGGTTGATTTTCCTTAACCTCTTAGCTCTGGGACTAGTCTTGTTGCAAACCTTTGCACTTTCTCTAGTTTCTTTACATGCTTGGCTAGGTGTGGGTTCCAAACTGGTGCCGCATACTCCAATATGGGCCTAACGTACACGGTGTACAGGGTCCTGAACGATTCCTTATTAAGATGTCGGAATGCTGTTCTGAGATTTGCCAGGCGCCCATATGCTGCAGCAGTTATTTGGTTGATGTGCGCTTCAGGAGATGTGCCTGGTGTTATACTCACCCCAAGATCTTTTTCCTTGAGTGATGTTTGTAGTCTCTGACCCCCTAGACTGTACTCCATCTGCGGTCTTCTTTGCCCTTCCCCAATCCTCATGACTTTGCACTTGGTGGGATTGAACTCCAGGAGCCAGTTGCTGGACCAGGTCTGCAGCCTGTCCAGATCCCTTTGTATTTCTGCCTGGTCTTCGATCGAATGAACTCTTCTCATCAACTTCACGTCATCTGCAAACAGTGACACCTCGGAGTTTATTCCTTCCGTCATGTCGTTCACAAATACCAGAAACAGCACTGGTCCTAGGACTGACCCCTGTGTGTGTATGTGTGTGTGTTTGTGTGTGTATGTGTGTGTGTGTGTGTGTGTGTGTGTGTGTGTGTGTGTGTGTGTGTGTGTGTGTGTGTGTGTGTGTGTGTGTGTGTGTGTGTGTGTGTGTGTGTGTGAGGCTCACATCGTGAAATATGCTCACCTTTGACCTATGCTCACGCAGGCACTCTGGCTGTGTGTGTACTCCCTCAGTTGTACTCGCCTAGTTGTACGTACCTAGCTCTCTTTGCATGGCTCGAGTCCTGGCTTCCGGCTCCGCCTCCTAACTCTCCTTGACCAGTTTCACTGACTTTCTTGCCTCAAGGAGCAGATCATGTTTGGTCTTGAAGCTGTGGTATAGTGCTTGTCTTCACCACCACTGCAATTACAGTGTTCCACTCACCATGCTACAGTAATGCTGATAAAGTACTTCCTAACATCTCTGTGGTATAGTGATTATCTTCACCACCACTATATTGCGACCTCTGAATGGGTCACAATGTATATAATGTATATTACCTGTTCATATAATTTTATATTGCTTATATTTGCGATAATATATTGCTTTATATTATTTGACTTAGTTATATTATTAGGTAGGATGTAACATTTATATATTATTCAGTTCTCTTAATTCGAGTGTTAAGTAGCTGACAACATTGTCTAACAATCGTTGTGCTCGTTACGCTGCCGCCTTCTCTTTGTTGCTGGGCAGCAGCAGTCCACTGAGTCAAGTGATCGGGTGGGGGGGGGAGGTGATCATACCTCACCTGGGTGAGACTGTCTTGCTTTTACTTGCCCTCTCTTGTCTGTTGGACGTTCTCCTATCAAGACGTCCCACACTCCTCTCGACTCAAGAAATCGTAATGACACGATTGCAAACAAACCATACCCCCGGCCGGGATTGAACCCGCGGTCATAGAGTCTCAAAACTCCAGCCCGTCGCGTTAGCCACTAGACCAGCTAGCCACAATAAGATTCATCCAACTAGGTATATTTCTACACCATAGGAAGGTTAGCACAGGCACCACTGTGACCACAAATGCAAGTTTTTACAGACGAATCTCCAGCTAGCGTGGCCGTGACGAACTCTAGCTCAAGTCCCTTCACTGCCGTCAACATGACTCAAGAAATCGTAATGACACTTGCATTTGTGGTCACAGTGGTGCCTGTGCTAACCTTCCTATGGTGTAGAAATATACCTAGTTGGATGAATCTTATTGTGGCTAGCTGGTCTAGTGGCTAACGCGACGGGCTGGAGTTTTGAGACTCTATGATCGCGGGTTCAATCCCGGCCGGGGGTATGGTTTGTTTGCAATCGTGTCATTACGATTTCTTGAGTCATGTTGACGGCAGTGAAGGGACTTGAGCTAGAGTTCGTCACGGCCACGCTAGCTGGAGATTCGTCTGTAAAAACTTGCATTTGTGGTCACAGTGGTGCCTGTGCTAACCTTCCTATGGTGTAGAAATATACCTAGTTGGATGAATCTTATTGTGGCTAGCTGGTCTAGTGGCTAACGCGATGGGCTGGAGTTTTGAGACTCTATGACCGCGGGTTCAATCCCGGCCGGGGGTATGGTTTGTCACACTCCTCTCCCTTGTGGGCCCTTGTTGGAGGATTGTCTCTGTCGCTTTCTTGTTGCTGGCTCTGTGGAACTCTGTTCATATGATATTGCCTAGACTTAGTGATTTTCGACGTTCTACTGAGGTTGTGTGTCACATAGACACTCTGAGAAACTCAGGTCCTGAGCTGTAGCTTCTGACCTAACTTGTACTGGTATCTGTGCACTGTCACAGTCGGGGATTTTCTTATGCTGAACTTAGATTCAGTAGTATGGGAGTTTTGTGACTTTTGTGGAGGATCTGCAGATGGTCCCTACTTAGTGTCGTTATATTATCTCCTAGTTCCTGATTCTGTGTCGCTGTTGCTTGTTATATTGCTGTTCGGCTTATCAGTCGTTTTATTGTTCAAACAAGCTGTTCTGATTGCCAGGTTGGTCAAGAAGTTAGTTTATGTGAGGACTTTTAGTCAGTCACTGTTTAAGTCTAGTCGAGTCTTGAGACATAGCGACCTACTTAGAGCACTTACGCACATACACACATATTTACTTGTATATATTTGTATTATGTTGTCAAATTCTAATAATGTACCAGTCGGTACTTAAAAGCCATAATGATGATATGTGCCTTCAGCACAATACTACTGTACACGAGAGAAGTGTAGCAACTTGTATCCTATATTACAATTCAATTCATTACTTTAATTTAATTTGATAATATACGCCTAGACCATTTTATTGTTAATAAACTTATTAAATTTTAATTTCTTTAGTAGCCTACCAGTTGTAATCTTGAAGCACTATTGAATCTTACTGAATTCTACTGGATAACTGGACCAGGATAGTGACTACTTGTTACAAAAACCCAGTAACAGGCTGGATGCTAGAAGGGCAGCGATTTCTAGTATTCACTGGAGATCTCTATGCTCATTAGAAATCGCGTTTTTTGTAACACACTACAATTACAGTGTTCCACTCACCATGCCACAGTAATGCTGATAAAGTACTTCCTAACATCTCTGTGGTATAGTGCTTGTCTTCACCACCACTACAATTACAGTGTTCCACTCACCATGCTACAGTAATGCTGATAAAGTACTTCCTAACATCTCTGTGGTATAGTGCTTGTCTTCACCACCACTACAATTACAGTGTTCCACTCACCATGCTACAGTAATGCTGATAAAGTACTTCCTAACATCTCTGTGGTTCATCTTCATCTTCAGTTGCCATCTATGTTCCTGCTTTACTCTACTTGCATCTCAAACACCTGGTGCTTATCCAGTTTATTTAATTATTGGAATATTTTGTATGTTACAATCATGTCTTCTCATCCCTGGTCCTCCTCTCTTCTAGTGTTGCTAGTTAAAGCTTCATAAGTCTCTCCTTGTATTCTATCCCTCTCATTCCCGACACCAATCACATTGCAAACCTCTAACTGAATCTTTTCTAGTGTCTCTACTTGCTTGGTCAGGTGTGGGTTTTACAGTGGCGGCACATACTCTAACATGCTCTTAACATATCTTATGTTTAATGTTCTAAATTAATTAATTAGTTTTCTAAAAGCAGTTCTTAGTGTTGCAGCCGGGCTGTGGCTTGTACGTTGGTTTGCGTGCAGCCAGCAGCAGCAGCCTGGTTGATCAGGCTCTGATCCACCAGGAGGCCTGGTCACAGACCGGGCCGCGGGGGCGTTGACCCCCGGAACTCTCTCCAGGTAAACTCCTGGTATATAGTTTATGTATACTTCTGGTGATATGCTTGGTGTGATGTTCATATCCAGACCTTATACTTCTGGTGATATGTTTGGTGTGATGTTCACATCCAGACCTTATACTTCTGGTGATATGTTTGGTGTGATGTTCATATCCAGACCTTATACTTCTGGTGATATGTTTGGTGTGATGTTCACATCCAGACCTTATACTTCTGGTGATATGTTTGGTGTGATGTTCATATCCAGACCTTGTACCTCTGGTGATACGCTTGGTGTGTTCACATACAGACCTTGTACTTCTGGTGATATGCTTGTTGTGATGCTCACTCCCAGACCTTGTACTTCTGGTGATATGCTTTTTGTGATGCTCACTTCCAGACCTTGTACTTCTGGTGATATGTTTGGTGTGATGTTCACATCCAGACCTTGTACTTCTGGTGATATGCTTGGTGTGATGTTCACATCCAGACCTTATACTTCTGGTGATATGCTTGGTGTGATGCTCACTTCCAGACCTTGTACTTTCGGTGATATGCTTGTTGTGATGCTCACTTCCAGACCTTGTACTTCTGGTGATATGCTTGTTGTGATGCTCACTTCCAGACCTTGTACTTTCGGTGATATGCTTGTTGTGATGCTCACTTCCAGACCTTGTACTTCTGGTGATAAGCTTGTTGTGATGCTCACTTCCAGACCTTGTACTTTCGGTGATATGCTTGTTGTGATGCTCACTTCCAGACCTTGTACTTCTGGTGATAAGCTTGTTGTGATGCTCACTTCCAGACCTTGTACTTTCGATGATATGCTTGTTATGATGCTCACTTCCAGACCTTGTACTTCTGGTGATATGCTTGGTGCGATGCTCACACCAAGATCTTGCTATTACACACTGTCTGCAGCATCTCTCCTTCCTGGTTGTCTGCAGCAACTCTCGTCCCAGGTTGTCTGCAGCAACTCTCGTCCCAGGTTGTCTGCAGCAACTCTCCTCCCAGGTTGTCTACAGCAACTCCCCTCCCAGGTTGTCTGCAGCAACTCTCGTCCCAGGTTGTCTGCAGCAACTTTCGTCCCAGGTTGTCTGCAGCAACTTTCGTCCCAGGTTGTCTGCAGCAACTCTTGTCTCAGGTTGTCTACAGCAACTCTCCTCCCAGGTTGTCTACAGCAACTCTCCTCCCAGGTTGTCTGCAGCAACTCTTCTCCCAGGTTGTCTGCAGCGTCTCTCGTCCCAGGTTGTCTACAGCAACTCTCCTTCCAGATTGTCTGCAGCAACTCTTCTCCCAGGTTGTCTGCAGCATCTCTCGTCCCAGGTTGTCTACAGCAACTCTCCTCCCAGGTTGTCTACAGCAACTCTCCCAAGTTGTCTGCAGCATCTTTCCTCCCAGGCTGTTTGCAGCAACTCTCCTCCCATGTTGTCTGCAGCAACTCTCCCAAGTTGTCTGCAGCATCTCTCCTCCCAGGCTGTCTGCAGCAACTCTACTCCCCAGTTGTCTGCAGCAACTCTCCTCCCCAGTTGTCTGCAGCAACTCTCCTCCCCAGTTGTCTGCAGCATCTCTCCTCCTAGGCTGTCTGCAGCAACTCTCCTCCCCAGTTGCCTGCAGCGACTCTCCTCCCCAGTTGTCTGCAGCATCTCTCCTCCCAGGTTGTCTGCAGCAACTCTCCTCCCAGGTTGTCTGCAGCATCTCTCCTCCAGGGTGTTTTCCGTGGAGAGTCTTCTTCACTAGTGAACGTCATGTTATTCTCTACTGTCCACTGGAATACTTTGTTTACATCCTCTAGCAATTTTTCAGCAATTTCTATGGAGGTGACTTTCATGCTTATTTTGGTATCATCCACAAATAATACAAAGTTGTGGGTAGTAGTGTTATTTATGCGTATTATGAGAAACATCATAGGTGCCAGGACTGTGCCTAGGGGTACTCAGTATGTTACTTTGCTAAGATTTGTCCGCAACTTTTACGCTATTCATTACAATATTGAATATCTATTTACCTTCTTTTCCTGTTGCTACCTTCTTTACGCAAGAGAATGATTATTATGCTTTTTTGCACAAAGTCTCGATTGTTCACCTCAGATCTAAAGTCTTTCTGTAAAGAATATTGAGTGGTGGTGCTAGTGGTATTTTGCACTTCTTTATAAATAAGGAATTCCACAAATCCGGTCCAAGTGGTGCATGAGGGGACATGTTTTCTATTTTTCTTCTTGAGTTCTATGACAATAGTGATTGTCTGTTATATGATCTGCGTGACCTGTAGAAATAATGAAAACAATAAATTCTGCATTCTGCTCTCGTTTAATGGTTTGCTGAACCTTGATTCAAATTGGTCTTTTAGAATTTCACTCTAACTTGTCGTCAGTGTATAAAACTCCTGTGATTAATGGGCCAATTCTACAGGTAGTTCTTAGCTTGGCCTTGGTATGTGAGACACTGGTTAGTTGTGCACCACTGACATAAACAAATATGGTAGAGGACATAAACAAATATGCTAGAGGATATAAACAAATATGGTAGAGGACATAAATAAATATGCTAGAGGATATAAACAAATATGGTAGAGGACATAAATATGGTAGAAGGCATAAACAAATATGGTAGAGAATATTATGAACACAGGTCATAGAATGGCTTGTAACCTGGAGCAAAAACTCAGCAGTAATATTTAAGTTGCATTTCCTTCATTAGATATATATACATTTATGTACACTTATGTACACTATGTACAGGAGTTGAATATAAGTGTACCACGGTGACAAAGAATGGCAAACAGAAGCCAGAGAGAGAAAGCACCATACTCAACCAGCTGCTAGGCAAGTCTGGCAAATGCTGACCACGAGTGATACCACGTCGCCTCAGCACTTGGCAGGCTCGCCTGTGATTGGACAATGAACCAAGGTACTGATTTAACGACGGGTACCCTAATAAAACGTTAAAACCTTAGCACCCGGTTTGCTGGTTGAGAGGCAGCCTATATGGGAGTGTGCACATATGCACAATAAATATAACATACTCTTTGCATGCCACACCCCCACCCTAAAAGGGCTCTAATAGCCAGGACTAGGCTTTCACCTCCACGGGTAGCATGCTCCCATGGCACTGAGCAATAATGGACCCGCCTTTCCTCTCAACCATGCAACTCAACTTTTCTCAAGACATAAAGTCAAACTCGAAACCAGAGCGAGACAGTGGACAGTAGGGCTAACGTTGGTTCAAGACACCGGCGGACAGAAGCAGAATGTCCCCTCACCAAACACCCCCTACCAACATTACAGTTTATATAAACAAAACAGGGGGAGAGAAGAGCTAGGCTACCCATATAGTACCTAACACACCCTAACCTAAATTTAAATACGGGAAAGGGAATCAGCCAGCTTATTATGGAGTTGAGGCAGACTAGCGGATTGTGATCACTGTAGACTGTGATCACGTGGGACGACTGCCCCATGCAGACCTCGAAATGTTCTAATACCAGTATCAGAGCGAGGGATTCTTTTTCAATTGTGGAGTAGGTCCTCTGGTGTGGTTGATACTTGGCCGAGAAGTAAGTCACAGGCCACAAGCACTTTTCCCCAGGCCAGGTGGCTAAAGCTCCCGCCTCACACACGGTGGGCCCGGGTTCGATTCCCGGCGGGTGGAAACATTTCGACACGTTTCCTTACACCTGTTGTCCTGTTCACCTAGCAGCAAACAGGTACCTGGGTGTTAGTCGACTGGTGTGGGTCGCATCCTGGGGGACAAGGTTGAGGACCCCAATGGAAATAAGTTAGACAGTCCTCGATGACGCACTGACTTTCTTGGGTTATCCTGGGTGGCTAACCCTCCGGGGTTAAAAATCCGAACAAAATCTTATCTTATCTTACCGCCCCCTACCCCTGACCCCTTACTTTGGCTCCCTGCTGATTTTGTGGCTGGCGCCACTCTGTATACTGGCGTCGTGGTTCACCATGTTGACCATGAGTTTGGGGTTGTCGTTCACCAAGTTGACCGTGTGTTTGATGTTGTGGCTCACCAAATGTCTTAGTTGGTTGGTGTCGTTGTTCAGTTTCGTCCTGCCACTTAGTCCTCCAGTCAAGAACTCTTCTCTGACGATCTCTACTCATGCCATGCTGTTGGGAAGAAAGATTAAACCGCTCGGACCAACCAATCTGGCTGCTTCCAATGCTGTGGTCAACGAATGATCTTCAGGAAAGACTCTAATCTCTCATCCAACAGATTCCAGCAGGTTATTCACCAAAAGTAACTGCACCAAGTCTGAGAAGTTGGCGACACCACTCGCCTTGTACCACTTAGTGAGGGATTTCGACCGCTGCCTTACAAAGTCTATGTGAGACTGACCCATCTGATGCTTGCCCATTTTAAATTCCCTTCTGTACTTGGTCAGTGGTCACGAGAGGTCACAGGTCCTGAGCTGCTTTGGGGATTAGTGTGGAGGGTTACAAAGCCATGGCATGCTTCTGCAGTGTTTTAAAATTTGAGCTTAGTGTTGAAGGAGGAGGTCCTACTTCTCCAGGAGGAAATTAGGAAACTGAAGATTCACCTCAATGGGCTTGGAAGTGAGTGTGAGGTGGCTGGAGTGGTTGAGAGGAACGAGGCTACCAGCAATGAGGTGCAGTCTGTCGCTCGCAGCGAGGAGGCTGAAGGTGGGGAGGACGAAAAGGCTACCAGCAGCGAGGTGCAGTGTGTCACTCGCTGCGAGGAGGCTGAAGGTGGGGAGGACAAAAAGGCTACCAGCAGTGAGGTGCAGTCCAGCACCTGCTACAAGTGGCGAGTGGTTCCCAGTAATGGGAGGAGCATCAAAATACGGAAAGTTAATAAGAGAACATTTGAAGGTAGGAAATTGTTTCTCTGTTCTTCAGGATGAGTGTACTTCAATGGTCAGTGAAGGTAAAGGTACTACTTTCCCTGCTAATAGAGGTAAGCGAATTCTTGTGGTTGGTGACTCACAGGTAAGATATATGGACAGTGCTTTCTGTAATAGGAATAAGAAGGTGAGAGAGTGTGCTTCCCTGAAGCTGGTGTTGGTGACATAGTCAACAGGTTGGATAATATCAGGTCAGGTAATGAGTCAGGTAGGTGGTGCATAGTTCTAGCTGCTCAGGCAACTTTTGTTCCAAATAGGGGAATCAGAACAAACAAAACTGATCCTAAATGGATAAACAATAGATTAAAACATCTGACTGGTCAAAAGAGAGGCATATATATAGGCGAAACAAAAGAGGAGAGGGGCAGTTAAGAAATCAATATATTCGGTTAAAGAGAGAAATAAAAAAGGGAATAAGAAAACCAAAAAGAGATTATAAGGTTCAAGTTGCAAGAGAATTGAAGACTAATCCAAAAGGATTCTTTTAGGTACACAGAAGTAAGATTAGGGACCAGATAGGCTAGTCACAGGCGCCCACTCCGATACTTCGCCACGTACCATGATTCGCTGATGCCTTCCTGTCAGGTATTCTCTGATCCTTGCAGTGCCTTCCCTGTTATACCTGCCTGGTCCTTCAGCTTTTGCACTAATCTCTTGCATGGAACTATCAAAAGCCTTTTTTACAGTCCAAGAAAATGTAATCTACCCACCCCTCTCTCTTGTCTTACTGATGTCACCTTGTCATAGAACTCCAGGTGGTTTGTGACACAGGATTTCCCGTCCCTGAATCCGTACTGGTTGTCGCAGATAAGCTCATTCCTTTCTAGGTGCTCCAACACTCTTCTCCTGATAATCTTCTCCATGAGTTTGCATGCTATGCATGTCAGTGATACTGGTCTGTAGTTTAATGTTGCATGTCTCCTTTTTTAAAAATTGGGACTTGCATTTGCTGTCTTCCATACCTCAGGTGTCGCCCTGTTTCGATGGATGTGTTGAAGATTGTTGTTAGTGGCACACAGCGTCTCTGCTTCCTCTCAGGACCAACGTAGTGTGTGTGTGTGTGTGTGTGTGTGTGTGTGTGTGTGTGTGTGTGTGTGTGTGTGTGTGTGTGTGTGTGTGTGTGTGTGTGTGTGTGTGTGTGTTTGTGTGTGTGTGTGTGTGTGTGTGTGTGTGTGTGTGTGTCTGTGTCTGTGTGTGTGTGTATTGTGTGTGTGTGTGTGAATATACACAACAGTTGCTCCGAGAAAGAATATGAGAGAGGGAGTTAGAGAGAGAGAGAGAGAGAGAGAGAGATCGAGAGAGAGAGAGAGAGAGAGATCTTTAATCTCTTCCTGGATAATGATAATGGACATACATAGTCTCTCATTTCTTTGATATGACTTTTATGACTTTCCAAGAGGCAAAAAAACACAGGCAAGAAGAAAGAGGCAAGAAGACAGAGACAAGAAGACAAAGGCAAAAAGACAGAGGCAAGAAGACACAGGCAAGAAGACACAGACAAGAAAACACAGGCAAGAAGACACAGACAAGAAGACACAGGCAAGAAGACACAGACAAGAAGACAGAGACAAGAAGACAAAGGCAAAAAGACAGAGGCAAGAAGACACAGGCAAGAAGACACAGACAAGAAAACACAGGCAAGAAGACACAGACAAGAAGACACAGGCAAGAAGACACAGACAAGAAGACACAGGCAAGAAAACACAGGCAAGAAGACACAGGCAAGAAGACACAGGCAAGAAGACACAGGCAAGAAGACACAGACAAGAAAACACAGGCAAGAAGACACAGACAAGAAGACACAGACAAGAAGACACAGGCAAGAAGACACAGACAAGAAGACACAGGCAAGAAGACACAGACAAGAAGACACAGGCAAGAAGACACAGGCAAGAAGACACAGGCAAGAAGACACAGGCAAGAAGACACAGGCAAGAAGACACAGACAAGAAGACACAGGCAAGAAGACACAGACAAGAAGACACAGACAAGAAGACACAGGCAAGAAGACACAGACAAGAAGACACAGGCAAGAAGACACAGACAAGAAGACACAGGCAAGAAGACACAGACAAGAAGACACAGGCAAGAAGACACAGACAAGAAGACACAGACAAGAAGACACAGGCAAGAAGACACAGACAAGAAGACACAGGCAAGAAGACACAGACAAGAAGACACAGGCAAGAAGACACAGGCAAGAAGACACAGACAAGAAGACACAGGCAAGAAGACACAGGCAAGAAGACACAGACAAGAAGACACAGACAAGAAGACACAGGCAAGAAGACACAGACAAGAAGACAGAGACAAGAAGACACAGGCAAGAAGACACAGACAAGAAGACAGAGACAAGAAGACACAGGCAAGAAGACACAGACAAGAAGACAGAGACAAGAAGACACAGGCAAGAAGACACAGGCAAGAAGACACAGGCAAGAAGACACAGACAAGAAGACACAGGCAAGAAGACACAGGCAAGAAGACACAGACAAGAAGACACAGGCAAGAAGACACAGACAAGAAGACACAGACAAGAAGACACAGACAAGAAGACACAGGCAAGAAGACACAGGCAAGAAGACACAGACAAGAAGACACAGGCAAGAAGACACAGGCAAGAAGACACAGGCAAGAAGACACAGACAAGAAGACACAGGCAAGAAGACACAGGCAAGAAGACACAGACAAGAAGACAGAGACAAGAAAACACAGACAAGAAGACAGAGACAAGAAGACAAAGGGAAGAAGACAGAGACAAGAAGACAAAGGGAAGAAGACACAGGCAAGAAGACACAGGCAAGAAGACACAGGCAAGAAGACACAGGCAAGAAGACACAGGCAAGAAGACACAGACAAGAAGACACAGGCAAGAAGACACAGACAAGAAGACACAGGCAAGAAGACACAGGCAAGAAGACACAGACAAGAAGACACAGGCAAGAAGACACAGACAAGAAGACACAGACAAGAAGACACAGACAAGAAGACACAGGCAAGAAGACACAGACAAGAAGACACAGACAAGAAGACACAGACAAGAAGACACAGGCAAGAAGACACAGACAAGAAGACACTGACAAGAAGACACAGACAAGAAGACACAGGCAAGAAGACACAGACAAGAAGACAGAGACAAGAAGACACAGACAAGAAGACACAGACAAGAAGACACAGACAAGAAGACACAGGCAAGAAGACACAGGCAAGAAGACACAGGCAAGAAGACACAGGCAAGAAGACACAGGCAAGAAGACACAGGCAAGAAGACACAGGCAAGAAGACACAGGCAAGAAGACACAGACAAGAAGACACAGACAAGAAGACACAGGCAAGAAGACACAGGCAAGAAGACACAGGCAAGAAGACACAGGCAAGAAGACACAGGCAAGAAGACACAGGCAAGAAGACACAGACAAGAAGACACAGACAAGAAGACACAGGCAAGAAGACACAGGCAAGAAGACAGAGACAAGAAGACACAGGCAAGAAGACACAGGCAAGAAGACAGAGACAAGAAGACACAGACAAGAAGACACAGGCAAGAAGACACAGGCAAGAAGACACAGACAAGAAGACACAGGCAAGAAGACACAGACAAGAAGACACAGGCAAGAAGACACAGGCAAGAAGACACAGACAAGAAGACACAGGCAAGAAGACACAGGCAAGAAGACACAGGCAAGAAGACAGAGGCAAGAAGACACAGACAAGAAGACACAGACAAGAAGACACAGACAAGAAGACAGAGACAAGAAGACACAGGCAAGAAGACACAGGCAAGAAGACAGAGACAAGAAGACACAGGCAAGAAGACACAGGCAAGAAGACACAGGCAAGAAGACAGAGACAAGAAAACACAGGCAAGAAGACACAGGCAAGAAGACACAGGCAAGAAGACAGAGACAAGAAGACACAGGCAAGAAGACACAGGCAAGAAGACAGAGACAAGAAAACACAGGCAAGAAGACACAGGCAAGAAGACACAGACAAGAAGACACAGGCAAGAAGACACAGACAAGAAGACACTGACAAGAAGACACTGACAAGAAGACACAGGCAAGAAGACACAGACAAGAAGACACAGACAAGAAGACACTGACAAGAAGACACAGACAAGAAGACACTGACAAGAAGACACAGGCAAGAAGACACAGACAAGAAGACACAGACAAGAAGACACTGACAAGAAGACACAGACAAGAAGACACAGGCAAGAAGACACAGACAAGAAGACACAGACAAGAAGACACAGACAAGAAGACACAGACAAGAAGACACAGACAAGAAGACACAGACAAGAAGACACAGGCAAGAAGACACAGACAAGAAGACACAGACAAGAAGACACAGACAAGAAGACACAGACAAGAAGACACAGGCAAGAAGACACAGGCAAGAAGACACAGGCAAGAAGACACAGGCAAGAAGACACAGGCAAGAAGACACAGACAAGAAGACACTGACAAGAAGACACAGGCAAGAAGACACAGACAAGAAGACACAGACAAGAAGACACAGACAAGAAGACACAGGCAAGAAGACACAGGCAAGAAGACACAGGCAAGAAGACACAGGCAAGAAGACACAGGCAAGAAGACACAGACAAGAAGACACAGACAAGAAGACACAGACAAGAAGACACAGGCAAGAAGACAGAGACAAGAAAACACAGGCAAGAAGACACAGGCAAGAAGACAGAGACAAGAAGACACAGACAAGAAGACACAGGCAAGAAGACACAGGCAAGAAGACACAGACAAGAAGACACAGGCAAGAAGACAGAGACAAGAAAACACAGGCAAGAAGACACAGGCAAGAAGACAGAGACAAGAAAACACAGGCAAGAAGACACAGGCAAGAAGACACAGGCAAGAAGACAGAGACAAGAAGACACAGGCAAGAAGACACAGACAAGAAGACACAGGCAAGAAGACAGAGACAAGAAAACACAGGCAAGAAGACACAG
Source organism: Cherax quadricarinatus (assembly GCF_038502225.1). NCBI lineage: Eukaryota > Metazoa > Arthropoda > Malacostraca > Decapoda > Parastacidae > Cherax > Cherax quadricarinatus. Next base: position 46,521,057 of record NC_091298.1, read on the forward strand.
GCAAGAAGACAGAGACAAGAAAACACAGGCAAGAAGACAAAGGCAAGAAGACACAGGCAAGAAGACAGAGACAAGAAGACACAGGCAAGAAGACAGAGACAAGAAGACACAGGCAAGAAGACAGAGACAAGAATACAAAGACAAGAAGACACAGACAAGAAGATACAGACAAGAAGACACAGACAAGAAGACAGAGACAAGAAGACAAAGACAAGAAGACACAGGCAAGAAGACAGAGACAAGAAAACACAGGCAAGAAGACAAAGGCAAGAAGACACAGGCAAGAAGACAGAGACAAGAAGACACAGACAAGAAGACACAGGCAAGAAGACAGAGACAAGAAGACACAGGCAAGAAGACACAGACAAGAAGACACAGGCAAGAAGACAGAGACAAGAAAACACAGGCAAGAAGACACAGGCAAGAAGACAGAGACAAGAAAACACAGGCAAGAAGACACAGGAAAGAAGACAGAGACAAGAAGACACAGGCAAGAAGACACAGACAAGAAGACACAGGCAAGAAGACAGAGACAAGAAAACACAGGCAAGAAGACACAGGCAAGAAGACAGAGACAAGAAGACACAGGTAAGAAGAGAGAGACAAGAAAACACAGGCAAGAAGACACAGGCAAGAAGACAGAGACAAGAAAACACAGGCAAGAAGACACAGGCAAGAAGACAAAGACAAGAAGACACAGGCAAGAAGACACAGGCAAGAAGACACAGGCAAGAAGACACAGGCAAGAAGACAGAGACAAGAAGACACAGGCAAGAAGACACAGGCAAGAAGACAAAGACAAGAAGACACAGGCAAGAAGACACAGACAAGAAGACACAGACAAGAAGACACAGGCAAGAAGACACAGGCAAGAAGACAAAGACAAGAAGACACAGGCAAGAAGACACAGGCAAGAAGACACAGACAAGAAGACAAAGACAAGAAGACACAGGCAAGAAGACAGAGACAAGAAGACACAGGCAAGAAGACACAGGCAAGAAGACAAAGACAAGAAGACAGAGACAAGAATACAAAGACAAGAAGACACAGGCAAGAAGACACAGGCAAGAAGACAGAGACAAGAAGACACAGGCAAGAAGACAGAGACAAGAATACAAAGACAAGAAGACACAGGCAAGAAGACACAGGCAAGAAGACAGAGACAAGAATACAAAGACAAGAAGACACAGGCAAGAAGACAGAGACAAGAAGACACAGGCAAGAAGATACAGACAAGAAGACACAGGCAAGAAGACACAGACAAGAAGACAGAGACAAGAAGACACAGGCAAGAAGACACAGGCAAGAAGACAGAGACAAGAAGACAAAGACAAGAAGACACAGGCAAGAAGACAGAGACAAGAAGACACAGGCAAGAAGACAGAGACAAGAAGACACAGGCAAGAAGACAGAGACAAGAAGACAAAGGGAAGAAGACAGAGACAAGAAGACACAGGCAAGAAGACAGAGACAAGAAGACAAAGGCAAGAAGACACAGGCAAGAAGACATAGGCAAGAAGACACAGGCAAGAAGACAGAGACAAGAAGACACAGGCAAGAAGACACAGGCAAGAAGACACAGGCAAGAAGACACAGGCAAGAAGACAGAGACAAGAAGACAAAGACAAGAAGACACAGGCAAGAAGACAGAGACAAGAAGACACAGGCAAGAAGACAGAGACAAGAAGACACAGGCAAGAAGACAGAGACAAGAAGACAAAGGGAAGAAGACAGAGACAAGAAGACACAGGCAAGAAGACAGAGACAAGAAGACAAAGGCAAGAAGACACAGGCAAGAAGACATAGGCAAGAAGACACAGGCAAGAAGACAGGCAAGAAGACAGAGACAAGAAGACAAAGGGAAGACAGAGACAAGAAGACAAAGGGAAGAAGACACAGGCAAGAAGACAGAGACAAGAAGACAAAGGCAAGAAGACACAGGCAAGAAGACAGGCAAGAAGACAAAGGCAAGCAGACAGAGACAAGAAGACAGAGACAAGAAGACACAGGCAAGAAGACAGGCAAGAAGACAAAGGCAAGCAGACAGAGACAAGAAGACAAAGGGAAGAAAACACAAGCAAGAAGATAGAGACAAGAAGACAAAGGGAAGAAGACAGAGACAAGAAGACAAAGGGAAGACAGAGACAAGAAGACAAAGGGAAGAAGACACAGGCAAGAAGACACAGACAAGAAGACACAGGCAAGAAGACAGAGACAAGAAGACAAAGGGAAGACAGAGACAAGAAGACAAAGGGAAGAAGACACAGGCAAGAAGACAGAGACAAGAAGACAAAGGGAAGACAGAGACAAGAAGACAAAGGGAAGAAGACACAGGCAAGAAGACAGAGACAAGAAGACAAAGGCAAGAAGATACAGGCAAGAAGTCACAGACAAGAAGACACAGGCAAGAAGACACAGGCAAGAAGACAGAGACAAGAAGAAAAAGGCAAGAAGACACAGACAAGAAGACAGAGACAAGAAGACAAAGGGAAGACGACAGAGACAAGAAGACACAGACAAGAAGACACAGGCAAGAAGACACAGTCAAGAAGACAGAGACAAGAAGACAAAGGGAAGAAGACACAGACAAGAAGACACAGGCAAGAAGACACAGGCAAGAAGACAGAGACAAGAAGACACCAGGCAAGAAGACAAAGGAAAGAAGACATAGACAAGAAGACAAAGGCAAGAAGACAGAGACAAGAAGACAAAGGGAAGACAGAGACAAGAAGACAAAGGGAAGAAGACACAGGCAAGAAGACACAGACAAGAACACACAGGCAAGAAGACAGAGACAAGAAGACACAGGGAAGACAGAGACAAGAAGACAGAGACAAGAAGACAAAGGGAAGAAGACAGAGACAAGAAGACAAAGGGAAGACGACAGAGACAAGAAGACACAGACAAGAAGACACAGGCAAGAAGACAAAGACAAGAAGACAGAGACAAGAATACAAAGACAAGAAGACACAGGCAAGAAGACACAGGCAAGAAGACACGGGCAAGAAGACAGAGACAAGAAGACAAAGACAAGAAGACACAGGCAAGAAGACAGAGACAAGAAGACAAAGACAAGAAGACAGAGACAAGAAGACACAGACAAGAAGACAGAGACAAGAAGACACAGACAAGAAGACAGAGACAAGAATACAAAGACAAGAAGACAGAGACAAGAAGACACAGACAAGAAGACAGAGACAAGAAGACACAGACAAGAAGACACAAGAAGACAGGCAAGAAGACAAAGGACAAGAAGACAAGACAAGAAGACAAAGGCAAGAAGACAGAGACAAGAAGACAAAAGAAGACAGAGACAAGAAGACAAAGGGAAGAAGACACAGGCAAGAAGACACAGACAAGAAGACACAGGCAAGAAGACAGAGACAAGAAGACAAAGGGAAGACAGAGACAAGAAGACAAAGGGAAGAAGACACAGGCAAGAAGACAGAGACAAGAAGACAAAGGGAAGACAGAGACAAGAAGACAAAGGGAAGAAGACAAAGGCAAGAAGACAGAGACAAGAAGACAAAGGCAAGAAGACACAGGCAAGAAGTCACAGACAAGAATACAAAGACAAGAAGACACAGACAAGAAGATACAGACAAGAAGATACAGACAAGAAGACACAGACAAGAAGACAAAGGGAAGAAGACAGAGACAAGAAGACACAGACAAGAAGACACAGGCAAGAAGACACAGGCAAGAAGACAGAGACAAGAAGACAAAGGGAAGAAGACACAGACAAGAAGACACAGGCAAGAAGACACAGGCAAGAAGACAGAGACAAGAAGACACCAGGCAAGAAGACAAAGGAAAGAAGACATAGACAAGAAGACAAAGGCAAGAAGACAGAGACAAGAAGACAAAGGGAAGAAGACACAGACAAGAAGACACAGGCAAGAAGACACAGGCAAGAAGACAGAGACAAGAAGACACCAGGCAAGAAGACAAAGGAAAGAAGACATAGACAAGAAGACAAAGGCAAGAAGACACAGACAAGAAGACAAAGGCAAGAAGACACAGGCAAGAAGACAAAGGGAAGAAGACACAGACAAGAAGACACCAGGCAAGAAGACACAGGCAAGAAGACAGAGACAAGAAGACACAGGCAAGAAGACAGAGACAAGAAGACACAGGCAAGAAGACAGAGACAAGAAGACAAAGGGAAGAAGACACAGGCAAGAAGACACAGGCAAGAAGACAGAGACAAGAAGACAAAGGGAAGAAGACAGAGACAAGAAGACAAAGGGAAGAAGACACAGGCAAGAAGACACAGGCAAGAAGACACAGACAAGAAGACACAGACAAGAAGACACAGGCAAGAAGACACAGGCAAGAAGACAGAGACAAGAAGACACAGGCAAGAAGACAGAGAGAAGAAGACACAGGCAAGAAGACACAGGCAAGAAGACAGAGACAAGAAGACACAGGCAAGAAGACACAGGCAAGAAGACATAGACAAGAAGACAGAGGCACGAAGACACAGGCAAGAAGACAGAGACAAGAAGACAAAGGGAAGAAGACACAGGCAAGAAGACACAGGCAAGAAGACAGAGACAAGAAGACAAAGGGAAGAAGACACAGACAAGAAGACACAGGCAAGAAGACAGAGACAAGAAGACACAGGCAAGAAGACAGAGACAAGAAGACACAGGCAAGAAGACAGAGACAAGAAGACAAAGGGAAGAAGACACAGGCAAGAAGACACAGACAAGAAGACACCAGGCAAGAAGACACAGGCAAGAAGACAGAGACAAGAAGACAAAGGCAAGAAGACATAGACAAGAAGACAGAGGCACGAAGACACAGGCAAGAAGACACAGGCAAGAAGACAGAGACAAGAAGACAAAGGGAAGAAGACAGAGACAAGAAGACACAGACAAGAAGACAGAGGCAAGAAGACAGAGACAAGAAGACACAGGCAAGAAGACACAGGCAAGAAGACAGAGGCACGAAGACACAGGCAAGAATACACAGGCAAGAAGACAGAGGCACGAAGACACAGGCAAGAAGACACAGGCAAGAGGACAGAGACAAGAAGACAAAGGGAAGAAGACAGAGACAAGAAGACAAAGACAAGGAGACAGAGACAAGGAGACAGAGACAAGAAGACAGAGACAAGGAGACACAGACAAGAAAACAGAGACAAGAAGATAGACAATAAGACAGAGACAAGAAGACAGAGGCACGAAGACAGAGGCAAGAAGACACAGGCAAGAGGACAGAGACAAGAAGACAAAGGGAAGGAGACAGAGACAAGAAGACAGAGACAAGGAGACAGAGACAAGAAGACAGAGACAAGGAGACAGAGACAAGAAGACAGAGACAAGGAGACAGACAAGAAAACAGAGACAAGAAGATAGACAATAAGACAGAGACAAGAAGACATTCTTATTTCTGTCTTATTGTCTGTATGATCTATATTCTGTATCTGCTGTCCTGTATTCTGCTAATCTATATTCTGCTGGTCTGTATTCTACTGAAGCTCTGCTCTGTATCTCAGTGTTGATAGTAAAAAAATTGAAAGTTGATGATGATCGGTAGTCTAACTTACCTTGTTGAACATTAAAATAGTATAAAATACCGACAGGTTGTTAGGTAAGACACATATGCAACAGTTAGGTATCTTTATTATGAAACGTTTCGCCTACACAGTAGGCTTCTTCAGTCAAGTACAGAAAAGTTGATAGAAGCAGAAGATACTTGAAGACGATGTAATCAGTCCATCACCCTTAAAGTTTTGAGGTGGTCAGTCCCTCAGTCTGGAGAAGAGCATTGTTCCATAGTATGAAACAAAACATATTGTTTCATACTATGGAACAATGCTCTTCTCCAGACTGAGGGACTGACCACCTCAAAACTTTAAGGGTGATGGACTGATTACATCGTCTTCAAGTATCTTCTGCTTCTATCAACTTTTCTGTACTTGACTGAAGAAGCCTACTGTGTAGGCGAAACGTTTCATAATAAAGATACCTAACTGTTGCATATGTGTCTTACCTAACAACTTACCTTGTCGCTGATGCACCAGGGAGGAAGGTCGTCTTGCAGAACGTAAAGAACGTGTAATAGGTTTGATAATGGTAGTTGATCTGGTGTTTAAAGAACGCAGGTTCGTGAACATGTCGGTCATGGAACACCAGGGTAGCTTAGCTGCTGCGACCTGTCGCCTGCACTGCAGACTTCATCAGTCGAATACAGGGATTATAAAACTGGAGATGATGGGAAAAGTTTAGAAGTAATTTTGAGGTGTTGATCCCTTAGCCTTGTAGAGATGATAGAAGGTAAGGAACACCTGCCAACTCTTCCAGGCTGAGGAAATAAACATCTCAAAACTAACCTCCACAATTCCTCCACCAACTCCAGTATTATTGTGCCAACCCAGAGCACACAGTTCTCACCCACCATACTCGACCCATACTTTGTAACCGCTCTGATAACATTAGTAATCATTGCATCATTTATTGCACCAGGAAAATTATCAAGGAACAGACAGGCTTACACGTGACAATAAAACTGACGTCATGTAGAAACTACAGCAAAGAAATACTGGTAAACAGGTTACAAATTTGGGATTGGACAGTGATAACAAGTTGCACGGACATAAATGATGCCTGGGAAACTTCAAAACAATGTTCACTACCATCCTTGATAATATTGTACCAGTTAAAGAGGTTAGGATTAAACGAAGAACTGAACCCAGGATGACTACTGAGATATTAGATAATATGAAATTCAGAGACCAGCTGCTAAAAAGATTTAAGGCAAACAGACAGGATATTGCAGCAATAAATGAATTGCAAAGGTGAGGAAGACTGCTGAGGCTTGTAAAAGGGGTAAAATCAAGGCACTATTGCTAAAAAATCGAAGGGTATAAGAATAACCCAAGAAAGCTGTGGCAACAGCTAAAACAGCCATAAACCCGTGGATAGATCTAACATAGTGATAAATACTGATAACGAGGTATGGCACGAAACAACTATAGCGGTAAATTGTTTTAATTCATACTACACAAGTGTCACATCAATACTAGTAAGGTATCAAATACCTTTAACACAGTTGTTGAATTAGACACATGTGCAACTCTTGGGTATCTTTATTGAGGAAACGTTTCGCCACACAGTGGCTTCATCAGTCTATACAAAGGAGAAACTTGAAGAACAGGAGGAGAATGACGTAATCAGTCCCTCAGCCTTGAGTCGATGTGGTCAGTCCATCAATCTTGAGTCGATGTGGTCAGTCCATCAATCTTGAATATAATACGGCATATGAACGGAGAAGCAGCTTATCGCTACACTTCGGGAAAACCGAAGCCATACTGTGAAAAAAGACTTCTTCAGTCCTAATCTTAGGACTGAAGAAGCCACTCGTGGGCGAAACGTTTCCTTCAATAAATGTCCTGAACTGTACATAAGTATCTTTTTCCACATCTTGTCGGTATCACCATACTTTTTCCTCGAAGCCGAATTCTCTGGCACGAAACATAAATTGGAAAGGGCAAATAATTTTAATGTCCCGTGTAATGGGGAACCCATTATTTCAGTAAATTAATTCAGTGAAATAACTGGGAATCCCCTTTGACCCAAGTATGTCAGGAGAACTAACAGGGAACAGTGTAGTAAAGAAAGCGAATACCAGAATTAAGTTCCTCCACAGACAGGCACAGTATCTACCTACTGAGGCTCGCAGGACTCTGTGTCTATCTCTTGTACAGTTTATTATTATACGGTTCTTGCTCTTCATTGTACTCTGTCTTAACAAAAAAAAAAACTGAAAGATAGGCTACAAATCAGCCAGAATAAAACTGTGAGATTCATCCTGGACCTGGGTCTAAGAGAACATGTAAGTCAGGATGAATTACAACAACTGGACATGTTGAATGTTGGTAGGTAAGACACATAGGCAACAGTTAGGCAACTTTATTCCGAAACGTTTCGCCTACACAGTAGGCTTCTTCAGTCGAATACAGAAAGTAGGCAGGAACAGTAGAGATGCTTACTTTCTGTATTCGTTGTTAGGTAAGACACATAGGCAACAGTTAGGCAACTTTATTCCGAAACGTTTCGCCTACACAGTAGGCTTCTTCAGTCGAATACAGAAAGTAGGCAGGAACAGTAGAGATGCCTACTTTCTGTATTCGACTGAAGAAGCCTACTGTGTAGGCGAAACGTTTCGGAATGAAGTTGCCTAACTGTTGTCTATGTGTCTTACCTACCAACCTGTCAGTATTGTATACCATTTTGATGTTCATGTTGAATGTTGAAGACAGAGTAAAACAACTAAAGCTAAATTACATTTGTAAACTTGCTCACAACCAGTGTCCTGCCAGTTTTGTTAAGGCCGGGAACCAAAGCAATTATGTAAGGTAAGGAAGGGAGAACAACTTTGCTGTAGCTACAGTCAGTAGTCAGGCTTCAAACACATTTTATTGTACAGCAATAAAGGAATGGAATAGACTACCTGCACATGTCAAAGCCAGTCATAGCATGAGTCAGTTCAAGGAGAGAGCCAAAAAATGTACTTGATGAATGAGGCTACAAAATGCGAGGAGAGTGATGTCTTGTATATCTAACATGCATGTGCAATGACATCATATTACATTTAAGGTCATTGTAAGTATCTGATTTTACCTTACCGCTACTTTTACCACTACTGTAGATACTTACCTGTTTTAGACTTTTCAATATAATTCATACTTATCACAAGGCCCCAATGGAAATAAGTCACTCTGTCCGAATTTTTGGGTTATTCTAGGTAATGTACACGGCAGTGTTTTAACGTTCACGGTAGAGCACCAGCAGTGTTTTAAGGTTCATGGTAGAGCACCAGCAGTGTTTTAACGTTCACGGTAGAACACTGGCAGTGTTTTAACGTTCACGGTAGAGCACCAGCAGTGTTTTAACGTTCACGGTAGAACACTGGCAGTGTTTTAACGTTCACGGTAGAGCACCAGCAGTGTTTTAACGTTCACGGTAGAACACTGGCAGTGTTTTAACGTTCAGGGTAGAGCACCAGCAGTGTTTTAACGTTCAGGGTAGAACACTGGCAGTGTTTTAACGTTCACGGTAGAACACTGGCAGTGTTTTAACGTTCAGGGTAGAGCACCAGCAGTGTTTTAACGTTCAGAGTAGAACACTGGCAGTGTTTTAACGTTCACGGTAGAGCACCAGCAGTGTTTTAACGTTCACGGTAGAGCACCAGCAGTGTTTTAAGGTTCATGGTAGAGCACCAGCAGTGTTTTAACGTTCACGGTAGAACACTGGCAGTGTTTTAACGTTCACGGTAGAGCACCAGCAGTGTTTTAACGTTCACGGTAGAACACTGGCAGTGTTTTAACGTTCACGGTAGAGCACCAGCAGTGTTTTAACGTTCACGGTAGAACACTGGCAGTGTTTTAACGTTCAGGGTAGAGCACCAGCAGTGTTTTAACGTTCAGGGTAGAACACTGGCAGTGTTTTAACGTTCACGGTAGAACACTGGCAGTGTTTTAACGTTCAGGGTAGAGCACCAGCAGTGTTTTAACGTTCAGAGTAGAACACTGGCAGTGTTTTAACGTTCACGGTAGAACACTGGCAGTGTTTTAACGTTCAGGGTAGAACACTGGCAGTGTTTTAACGTTCACGGTAGAGCACCAGCAGTGTTTTAACGTTCAGGGTAGAACACTGGCAGTGTTTTAACGTTCACGGTAGAGCACCAGCAGTGTTTTAACGTTCAGGGTAGAACACTGGCAGTGTTTTAACGTTCAGGGTAGAACACTGGCAGTGTTTTAACGTTCACGGTAGAGCACCAGCAGTGTTTTAACGTTCAGGGTAGAACACTGGCAGTGTTTTAACGTTCAGGGTAGAACACTGGCAGTGTTTTAACGTTCAGGGTAGAACACTGGCAGTGTTTTAACGTTCAGGGTAGAGCACCAGCAGTGTTTTAACGTTCACGGTAGAGCACCAGCAGTGTTTTAACGTTCAGGGTAGAACACTGGCAGTGTTTTAACGTTCAGGGTAGAACACTGGCAGTGTTTTAACGTTCAGGGTAGAACACTGGCAGTGTTTTAACGTTCAGGGTAGAGCACCAGCAGTGTTTTAACGTTCACGGTAGAGCACCAGCAGTGTTTTAACGTTCAGGGTAGAGCACCAGCAGTGTTTTAACGTTCAGGGTAGAACACTGGCAGTGTTTTAACGTTCAGGGTAGAGCACCAGCAGTGTTTTAACGTTCAGGGTAGAACACTGGCAGTGTTTTAACGTTCACGGTAGAGCACCAGCAGTGTTTTAACGTTCACGGTAGAGCACCAGCAGTGTTTTAACGTTCACGGTAGAGCACCAGCAGTGTTTTAACGTTCACGGTAGAGCACCAGCAGTGTTTTAACGTTCACGGTAGAACACTGGCAGTGTTTTAACGTTCACGGTAGAGCACCAGCAGTGTTTTAACGTTCAGGGTAGAACACTGGCAGTGTTTTAACGTTCAGGGTAGAGCACCAGCAGTGTTTTAACGTTCACGGTAGAGCACCAGCAGTGTTTTAACGTTCACGGTAGAGCACCAGCAGTGTTTTAACGTTCAGGGTAGAACACTGGCAGTGTTTTAACGTTCACGGTAGAGCACCAGCAGTGTTTTAACGTTCACGGTAGAGCACCAGCAGTGTTTTAACGTTCAGGGTAGAACACTGGCAGTGTTTTAAGGTTCACGGTAGAGCACCAGCAGTGCTTTAACGTTCAGGGTAGAGCACCAGCAGTGTTTTAACGTTCAGGGTAGAACACTGGCAGTGTTTTAACGTTCACGGTAGAGCACCAGCAGTGCTTTAACGTTCACGGTAGAGCACCAGCAGTGTTTTAACGTTCAGGGTAGAGCACCAGCAGTGTTTTAACGTTCAGGGTAGAGCACCAGCAGTGTTTTAACGTTCACGGTAGAGCACCAGCAGTGTTTTAACGTTCACGGTAGAGCACCAGCAGTGTTTTAACGTTCAGGGTAGAGCACCAGCAGTGTTTTAACGTTCACGGTAGAGCACCAGCAGTGTTTTAACGTTCACGGTAGAACACTGGCAGTGTTTTAACGTTCACGGTAGAACACCAGCAGTGTTTTAACGTTCACGGTAGAGCACCAGCAGTGTTTTAACGTTCACGGTAGAGCACCAGCAGTGTTTTAACGTTCACGGTAGAGCACCAGCAGTGTTTTAACGTTCACGGTAGAGCACCAGCAGTGTTTTAACGTTCAGGGTAGAACACTGGCAGTGTTTTAACGTTCAGGGTAGAACACTGACAGTGTTTTAACGTTCACGGTAGAGCACCAGCAGTGTTTTAACGTTCAGGGTAGAACACTGGCAGTGTTTTAACGTTCAGGGTAGAACACTGGCAGTGTTTTAACGTTCAGGGTAGAACACTGGCAGTGTTTTAACGTTCAGGGTAGAACACTGGCAGTGTTTTAACGTTCAGGGTAGAACATTGGCAGTGTTTTAACGTTCAGGGTAGAACACTGACAGTGTTTTAACGTTCAGGGTAGAACACCAGCAGTGTTTAAACCTTCACAGTAAAACACCAGCAGTGTTTTAACGTTCAGAGTAGAACAGCAGCAGTGTTTTAACGTTAAGAGTAGAACACCAGCAGCGTTTTAACGTTCAGGGCAGAACACCGGCAGTTTTAACGTTCAGGGTAGAACACCAGTAGTGTTTTAACGTTCAGGGTAGAACACCGGCAGTGTTTTAACGTTCGGGGTAGAACACCGGCAGTTTTAACGTTCCGAGTAGAACACCGGCAGTGTTTTAACGTTCAGGGTAGAACACCGGCAGTGTTTTAACGTTCAGGGTAGAACACCGGCAGTGTTTTAACGTTCAGGGTAGAACACCGGCAGTGTTTTAACGTTCAAGGTAGAACACCGGCAGTGTTTTAACGTTCAGGGTAGAACACCGGCAGTATTTTAACGTTCAGGGTAGAACACCTGCAGTATTTTAACGTTCAGGGTAGAGCACCAGCAGTGTTTTAACGTTCAGGGTAGAACACCGGCAGTGTTTTAACGTTCAGGGTAGAACACCGGCAGTATTTTAACGTTCAGGGTAGAACACCGGCAGTATTTTAACGTTCAGGGTAGAACACCGGCAGTATTTTAACGTTCAGGGTAGAACACCAGCAGTGTTTTAACGTTCAGGGTAGAACACCGGCAGTGTTTTAACGTTCAGGGTAGAACACCAGCAGTATTTTAACGTTCAGGGTAGAACACCGGCAGTGTTTTAACGTTCAGGGTAGAACACCAGCAGTGTTTTAACGTTCAGGGTAGAACACCGGCAGTATTTTAACGTTCAGGGTAGAACACCAGCAGTATTTTAACGTTCAGGGTAGAACACCGGCAGTATTTTAACGTTCAGGGTAGAACACCGGCAGTGTTTTAAGAACATAAGAAAGAAGGAACACTGCAACAGGCCTACTGACCCATGCAGAGCAGGCCCATTCCCCCCCGGATTAGTCCAATGACCCACCCAGTCTGGTCACCTCCACTCAAGGATGAAGCACGGCACCAGACCCAGCAGCACAAGCTAGTCAGGTCCAACTCACACCCACCCACACCCACTCATGTATTTATCTAACCTATTTTTAAAACTACACAACGTTTCAGCCTGAACAACTGTACTCGGGAATTTGTTCCACTCATCCACAAACCAAACCAGTACTTTCCTATATCCTTCCTGAATCTGAATTTTTCCAACTTGAAACCATTGCTGCGAGTCCTGTCTTGGCTGGAAATTTTCAGCACGCTATTTACATCACCTTTATATATTACTGTTTTCCATTTATACACCTCGATCATATCCGCAGATTCAGGGACCTCAGTCTATCCTCATAGGGAAGATTTCTGATACATGGGATCATCTTTGTCATCCTCCTTTGTATGTTTTCCAGAGCATTTATATCCATTCTGTAATACGGTGACCAAAACTGTGCAGCATAATCTAAATGAGGCCTAACCAAGGATATATAGAGTTGAAGAACAACCTGAGGACTTCTATTATTTATACTTCTAGATATGAAGCCAAGAATTCTGTTAACTTTATTGCGAACACTAATGCACTGTTGTCTTGGTTTTAGATTACTGCTAACCAGAATTCCTAAATCCTTTTCGCAATCAGTAGTATTAAGATCTACATTATTTAGTTTATATGTGGCATGGTTATTTAACTGTCCAACATTTGGAACTTTGCATTTGTCAATATTAAACTGCATCTGCCACTTCTCCGATCATTGCATCAGTCTATTCAAATCATCCTGGAGTGCTCTAGTGTCCTCATTAGAATGAATTGGACGGCCTATTTTGGTGTCATCAGCAAATTTGCTTATGTCGCTATTTATTCCCTCATCTATGTCGTTTATGTAAATTGTGAACAACAACGGGCCCAACACTGACCCCTGAGAAACACCGCTTGTGACGTGCCCCCATTCTGATTTCTCCCCATTTATGCAAACTCTCTGCTGCCTATTTGTCAGCCATGCCTCTACCCAGGAAAAAATTTCTCCTCCTATTCCGTGTGCCTTAAGTTTCCTCAGTAGCCTCTGGTGTGGAACTCTATCGAAAGCCTTACTGAAGTCCATATACACAATATCATATTCATTACCATGATGTACCTCCTCAAACACCTTAGTGAAAAAAGTTAGTAAATTCGTAAGACAGAAACGCTCCTTTGTAAAACCGTGTTGAGATTCATTAATCAATCTGTGCCTGTCAAAATGACTACGAATTGCTTCGGCAATTATTGATTCCATAATTTTTCTCACTATGGAGGTAAGGCTCATTGGTCTATAGTTTGAAGCCAAGGACCTGTCACCTGCCTTGTAAATAGGTATTACATTTGCCATTTTCCACTTATCAGGCACTATGCCAGTTTGTAGTGATATGTTAAAAAGATTAGCTAAAGGTATGCTAACTTCCTCTTTACATTCCTTTAACACCCTTGCAAACAGTTCATCAGGGCCTGGGGATTTGTTAGGTTTTAGTTTCTCTATTTGTCTGAGGACCATGTCACTAGTTACTGCAATCGTACAGTGTGTTGTGATGTTTCACTCAGTGTTAAGTAAAGTGTTGTGATGTTTCACTCAGTGTTAAGTACAGTGTTGTGATGTTTCACTCAGTGTTAAGTACAGTGTTGTGATGTTTCACTCAGTGTTAAGTACAGTGTTGTGATGTTTCACTCAGTGTTAAGTACAGTGTTGTGATGTTTCACTCAGTGTTAAGTACAGTGTTGTGATGTTTCACTCAGTGTTAAGTACAGTGTTGTGATGTTTCACTCAGTGTTAAGTACAGTGTTGTGATGTTTCACTCAGTGTTAAGTACAGTGTTGTGATGTTTCACTCAGTGTTAAGTACAGTGTTGTGATGTTTCACTCAGTGTTAAGTACAGTGTTGTGATGTTTCACTCAGTGTTAAGTACAGTGTTGTGATGTTTCCCCCAGTGTTAAGTACAGTGTTGTGATGTTTCACTCAGCGTTAAGTACAGTGTTGTGATGTTTCACTCAGTGTTAAGTACAGTGTTGTGATGTTTCACTCAGTGTTAAGTACAGTGTTGTGATGTTTCACTCAGTGTTAAGTACAGTGTTGTGATGTTTCACTCAGTGTTAAGTACAGTGTTGTGATGTTTCACTCAGTGTTAAGTACAGTGTTGTGATGTTTCACTCAGTGTTAAGTACAGTGTTGTGATGTTTCACTCAGTGTTAAGTACAGTGTTGTGATGTTTCACTCAGTGTTAAGTACAGTGTTGTGATGTTTCACTCAGTGTTAAGTACAGTGTTGTGATGTTTCACTCAGTGTTAAGTACAGTGTTGTGATGTTTCACTCAGTGTTAAGTACAGTGTTGTGATGTTTCACTCAGTGTTAAGTACAGTGTTGTGATGTTTCACTCAGTGTTAAGTACAGTGTTGTGATGTTTCACTCAGTGTTAAGTACAGTGTTGTGATGTTTCACTCAGTGTTAAGTACAGTGTTGTGATGTTTCACTCAGTGTTAAGTACAGTGTTGTGATGTTTCACTCAGTGTTAAGTACAGTGTTGTGATGTTTCACTCAGTGTTAAGTACAGTGTTGTGATGTTTCACTCAGTGTTAAGTACAGTGTTGTGTTGTTTCACTCAGTGTTAAGTACAGTGTTGTGATGTT
Source organism: Cherax quadricarinatus (assembly GCF_038502225.1). Classification (NCBI taxonomy): domain Eukaryota; kingdom Metazoa; phylum Arthropoda; class Malacostraca; order Decapoda; family Parastacidae; genus Cherax; species Cherax quadricarinatus. The sequence goes on from NC_091298.1 coordinate 46,536,175, forward strand.
TCACTCAGTGTTAAGTACAGTGTTGTGATGTTTCACTCAGTGTTAAGTACAGTGTTGTGATGTTTCACTCAGTGTTAAGTACAGTGTTGTGATGTTTCACTCAGTGTTAAGTACAGTGTTGTGATGTTTCACTCAGTGTTAAGTACAGTGTTGTGATGTTTCACTCAGTGTTAAGTACAGTGTTGTGATGTTTCACTCAGTGTTAAGTACAGTGTTGTGATGTTTCACTCAGTGTTAAGTACAGTGTTGTGTTGTTTCACTCAGTGTTAAGTACAGTGTTGTGATGTTTCACTCAGTGTTAAGTACAGTGTTGTGATGTTTCACTCAGTGTTAAGTACAGTGTTGTGATGTTTCAGTCAGTGTTAAGTACAGTGTTGTGTTGTTTCACTCAGTGTTAAGTACAGTGTTGTAATGTTTCACTCAGTGTTAAGTACAGTGTTGTGATGTTTCACTCAGTGTTAAGTACAGTGTTGTGATGTTTCACTCAGTGTTAAGTACAGTGTTGTGATGTTTCACTCAGTGTTAAGTACAGTGTTGTGATGTTTCACTCAGTGTTAAGTACAGTGTTGTGATGTTTCACTCAGTGTTAAGTACAGTGTTGTGATGTTTCACTCAGTGTTAAGTACAGTGTTGTGATGTTTCACTCAGTGTTAAGTACAGTGTTGTTATGTTTCACTCAGTGTTAAGTACAGTGTTGTGATGTTTTACTCAGTGTTAAGTACAGTGTTGTGATGTTTCCCCCAGTGTTAAGTACAGTGTTGTGATGTTTCACTCAGTGTTAAGTACAGTGTTGTGATGTTTCACTCAGTGTTAAGTACAGTGTTGTGATGTTTCACTCAGTGTTAAGTACAGTGTTGTGATGTTTCACTCAGTGTTAAGTACAGTGTTGTGATGTTTCCCCCAGTGTTAAGTACAGTGTTGTGATGTTTCACTCAGTGTTAAGTACAGTGTTGTGATGTTTCACTCAGTGTTAAGTACAGTGTTGTGATGTTTCACTCAGTGTTAAGTACAGTGTTGTGATGTTTCACTCAGTGTTAAGAAAAGTGTTGTGATGTTTCAATCAGTGTTAAGTACAGTGTTGTGATGTTTCACTCAGTGTTAAGTACAGTGTTGTGATGTTTCCCCGTGTTAAGTACAGTGTTGTGATGTTTCACTCAGTGTTAAGTACAGTGTTCTGATGTTTCACTCAGTGTTAAGTACAGTGTTGTGATGTTTCACTCAGTGTTAAGTACAGTGTTGTGATGTTTCACTCAGTGTTAAGTACAGTGTTGTGATGTTTCACTCAGTGTTAAGTACAGTGTTGTGATGTTTCACTCAGCGTTAAGTACAGTGTTGTGATATTTCACTCAGTGTTAAGTACAGTGTTGTGATGTTTCACTCAGTGTTAAGTACAGTGTTGTGATGTTTCACTCAGTGTTAAGTACAGTGTTGTGATGTTTCACTCAGTGTTAAGTACAGTGTTGTGATGTTTCACTCAGTGTTAAGTACAGTGTTGTGATGTTTCCCCCAGTGTTAAGTACAGTGTTGTGATGTTTCAATCAGTGTTAAGTACAGTGTTGTGATGTTTCACTCAGTGTTAAGTACAGTGTTGTGATGTTTCACTCAGTGTTAAGTACAGTGTTGTGATATTTCACTCAGTGTTAAGTACAGTGTTGTGATGTTTCACTCAGTGTTAAGTAAAGTGTTGTGATGTTTCAGTGTTAAGTACAGTGTTGTGATGTTTCACTCAGTGTTAAGTACAGTGTTGTGATGTTTCCCCGTGTTAAGTACAGTGTTGTGATGTTTCACTCAGTGTTAAGTACAGTGTTGTGATGTTTCACTCAGTGTTAAGTACAGTGTTGTGATGTTTCACTCAGTGTTAAGTACAGTGTTGTGATGTTTCACTCAGTGTCAAGTACAGTGTTGTGATGTTTCACTCAGTGTTAAGTACAGTGTTGTGATGTTTCACTCAGTGTTAAGTACAGTGTTGTGATGTTTCACTCAGTGTTAAGTACAGTGTTGTGATGTTTCACTCAGTGTTAAGTACAGTGTTGTGATGTTTCCCCCAGTGTTAAGTACAGTGTTGTGATGTTTCACTCAGTGTTAAGTACAGTGTTGTGATGTTTCACTCAGTGTTAAGTACAGTGTTGTGATGTTTCACTCAGTGTTAAGTACAGTGTTGTGATGTTTCACTCAGTGTTAAGTACAGTGTTGTGATGTTTCACTCAGTGTTAAGTACAGTGTTGTGATGTTTCACTCAGCGTTAAGTACAGTGTTGTGATATTTCACTCAGTGTTAAGTACAGTGTTGTGATGTTTCACTCAGTGTTAAGTACAGTGTTGTGATGTTTCACTCAGTGTTAAGTACAGTGTTGTGATGTTTCACTCAGTGTTAAGTACAGTGTTGTGATGTTTCCCCCAGTGTTAAGTACAGTGTTGTGATGTTTCACTCAGCGTTAAGTACAGTGTTGTGATATTTCACTCAGTGTTAAGTACAGTGTTGTGATGTTTCACTCAGTGTTAAGTACAGTGTTGTGATGTTTCACTCAGTGTTAAGTACAGTGTTGTGATGTTTCACTCAGTGTTAAGTACAGTGTTGTGATGTTTCACTCAGTGTTAAGTACAGTGTTGTGATGTTTCCCCCAGTGTTAAGTACAGTGTTGTGATGTTTAACTCAGTGTTAAGTACAGTGTTGTGATGTTTCACTCAGTGTTAAGTACAGTGTTGTGATGTTTCACTCAGTGTTAAGTACAGTGTTGTGATATTTCACTCAGTGTTAAGTACAGTGTTGTGATGTTTCCCCCAGTGTTAAGTACAGTGTTGTGATGTTTCACTCAGCGTTAAGTACAGTGTTGTGATATTTCACTCAGTGTTAAGTACAGTGTTGTGATGTTTCCCCCAGTGTTAAGTACAGTGTTGTGATGTTTCACTCAGTGTTAAGTACAGTGTTGTGATGTTTCACCCAGTGTTAAGTACATTGTTGTGATGTTTCACTCAGTGTTAAGTACAGTGTTGTGATGTTTCACTCAGTGTTAAGTAAAGTGTTGTGATGTTTCACTCAGTGTTAAGTACAGTGTTGTGATGTTTCACTCAGTGTTAAGTACAGTGTTGTGATGTTTCACTCAGTGTTAAGTACAGTGTTGTGATGTTTCACTCAGTGTTAAGTAAAGTGTTGTGATGTTTCACTCAGTGTTGTGATGTTTCACTCAGTGTTAAGTACAGTGTTGTGATGTTTCACTCAGTGTTAAGTACAGTGTTGTGATGTTTCACTCAGTGTTAAGTAAAGTGTTGTGATGTTTCACTCAGTGTTAAGTACAGTGTTGTGATGTTTCACTCAGTGTTAAGTACAGTGTTGTGATGTTTCACTCAGTGTTAAGTAAAGTGTTGTGATGTTTCACTCAGTGTTAAGTACAGTGTTGTGATGTTTCACTCAGTGTTAAGTACAGTGTTGTGATGTTTCACTCAGTGTTAAGTACAGTGTTGTGATGTTTCACTCAGTGTTAAGTACAGTGTTGTGATGTTTCACTCAGTGTTAAGTACAGTGTTGTGATGTTTCACTCAGTGTTAAGTACAGTGTTGTGATGTTTCACTCAGTGTTAAGTACAGTGTTGTGATGTTTCACTCAGTGTCAAGTACAGTGTTGTGATGTTTCACTCAGTGTTAAGTACAGTGTTGTGATGTTTCACTCAGTGTTAAGTACAGTGTTGTGATGTTTCACTCAGTGTTAAGTACAGTGTTGTGATGTTTCACTCAGTGTTAAGTACAGTGTTGTGATGCTTCACTCAGTGTTAAGTACAGTGTTGTGATGTTTCACTCAGTGTTAAGTACAGTGTTGTGATGTTTCACTCAGTGTTAAGTAAAGTGTTGTGATGTTTCACTCAGTGTTAAGTACAGTGTTGTGATGTTTCACTCAGTGTTAAGTAAAGTGTTGTGATGTTTCACTCAGTGTTAAGTACAGTGTTGTGATGTTTCACTCAGTGTTAAGTACAGTGTTGTGATGTTTCACTCAATGTTAAGTACAGTGTTGTGATGTTTCACTCAGTGTTAAGTACAGTGTTGTGATGTTTCACTCAGTGTTAAGTACAGTGTTGTGATGTTTCACTCAGTGTTAAGTACAGTGTTGTGATGTTTCACTCAGTGTTAAGTACAGTGTTGTGATGTTTCACTCAGTGTTAAGTACAGTGTTGTGATGTTTCACTCAGTGTTAAGTACAGTGTTGTGATGTTTCACTCAGTGTTAAGTACAGTGTTGTGATGTTTCACTCAGTGTTAAGTACAGTGTTGTGATGTTTCACTCAGTGTTAAGTACAGTGTTGTGATGTTTCACTCAGTGTTAAGTACAGTGTTGTGATGTTTCACTCAGTGTTAAGTACAGTGTTGTGATGTTTCACTCAGTGTTAAGTAAAGTGTTGTGATGTTTCACTCAGTGTTAAGTACAGTGTTGTGATGTTTCACTCAGTGTTAAGTACAGTGTTGTGATGTTTCACTCAGTGTTAAGTACAGTGTTGTGATGTTTCACTCAGTGTTAAGTACAGTGTTGTGATGTTTCACTCAGTGTTAAGTACAGTGTTGTGATGTTTCACTCAGTGTTAAGTAAAGTGTTGTGATGTTTCACTCAGTGTTAAGTACAGTGTTGTGATGTTTCACTCAGTGTTAAGTAAAGTGTTGTGATGTTTCACTCAGTGTTAAGTACAGTGTTGTGATGTTTCACTCAGTGTTAAGTACAGTGTTGTGATGTTTCACTCAATGTTAAGTACAGTGTTGTGATGTTTCAATCAGTGTTAAGTACAGTGTTGTGATGTTTCACTCAGTGTTAAGTACAGTGTTGTGATGTTTCACTCAGTGTTAAGTACAGTGTTGTGATGTTTCACTCAGTGTTAAGTACAGTGTTGTGATGTTTCACTCAGTGTTAAGTACAGTGTTGTGATGTTTCACTCAGTGTTAAGTAAAGTGTTGTGATGTTTCACTCAGTGTTAAGTACAGTGTTGTGATGTTTCACTCAGTGTTAAGTACAGTGTTGTGATGTTTCACTCAGTGTTAAGTACAGTGTTGTGATGTTTCACTCAGTGTTAAGTACAGTGTTGTGATGTTTCACTCAGTGTTAAGTACAGTGTTGTGATGTTTCACTCAGTGTTAAGTACAGTGTTGTGATGTTTCACTCAGTGTTAAGTACAGTGTTGTGTTGTTTCACTCAGTGTTAAGTACAGTGTTGTGATGTTTCACTCAGTGTTAAGTACAGTGTTGTGATGTTTCACTCAGTGTTAAGTACAGTGTTGTGATGTTTCACTCAGTGTTAAGTACAGTGTTGTGATGTTTCACTCAGTGTTAAGTACAGTGTTGTGATGTTTCACTCAGTGTTAAGTACAGTGTTGTGATGTTTCACTCAGTGTTAAGTACAGTGTTGTGATGTTTCACTCAGTGTTAAGTACAGTGTTGTGATGTTTCACTCAGTGTTAAGTACAGTGTTGTGATGTTTCACTCAGTGTTAAGTACAGTGTTGTGATGTTTCACTCAGTGTTAAGTACAGTGTTGTGATGTTTCACTCAGTGTTAAGTACAGTGTTGTGATGTTTCACTCAGTGTTAAGTACAGTGTTGTGATGTTTCACTCAGTGTTAAGTACAGTGTTGTGATGTTTCACTCAGTGTTAAGTACAGTGTTGTGATGTTTCACTCAGTGTTAAGTACAGTGTTGTGATGTTTCACTCAGTGTTAAGTACAGTGTTGTGATGTTTCACTCAGTGTTAAGTACAGTGTTGTGATGTTTCACTCAGTGTTAAGTACAGTGTTGTGATGTTTCACTCAGTGTTAAGTACAGTGTTGTGATGTTTCACTCAGTGTTAAGTACAGTGTTGTGATGTTTCACTCTTGTTACTTGCTGAGTCTTGTACCTTGATAAGTCTTGTGTCTTGCTGACAGTCTTGTGTCTTGCTGACAGTCTTGTGTCTTGCTGACAGTCTTGTGTCTTGCTGACAGACTTGTACCTTGATGACAGTCTTGTACCGTGCTGGTAGTCTTGTACCGTGCTGACAGTATTGTACCGTGCTGACAGTCTTGTACCGTGCTGGTAGTCTTGTACCGTGCTGACAGTATTGTACCGTGCTGACAGTATTGTACCGTGCTGACAGTCTTGTACCGTGCTGACAGTATTGTACCGTGCTGACAGTATTGTACCGTGCTGACAGTCTTGTACCGTGCTGACAGTATTGTACCGTGCTGACAGTCTTGTACCTTGATGACAGTCTTGTACCTTGATGACAGTCCTGTACCGTGCCGACAGTCTTGTACCGTGCTGACAGTATTGTACCGTGCTGACAGTCTTGTACCGTGCTGACAGTCTTGTACCGTGCTGACGGTCTTGTACCGTGCTGAGTCTTTTACCGTGCTGACAGTATTGTAACGTGCTGACAGTCTTGTACCGTGCTGACAGTCTTGTACCCTGCTGACAGTATTGTACCGTGCTGACAGTCTTGTACCTTGATAACAGTCTTTTACCGTGCTCACAGTATTGTACCCTGCTGACAGTCTTGTACCGTGCTGACAGTCTTGCACCTTGATGACAGTCTTGTACCGTGCTGACAATCTTGTACCGTGCTGACAGTCTTGTACCTTGATAACAGTCTTGTACCATGCTGACAGTCTTGTACCGTGCTGACAGTCTTGCACCTTGATGACAGTCTTGTACCGTGCTGACAGTATTGTACCGTGCTGACAGTCTTGTACCGTGCTGACAGTCTTGTACCATGCTGACAGTCTTGTACCGTGCTAACAGTCTTGTACCGTGCTGACAGTATTATACCGTGCGTACAGTCTTGTACCGTGCTGACAGTCTTGTACCTTGATGACTGTCTTGTACCGTGCTGACAGTCTTGTACCTTGATGACAGTCTTGTACCATGCTGACAGTCTTGTACCGTGCTGACAGTCTTGTACCGTGCTGACAGTCTTGTATCGTGCTGACAGTCTTGTACCGTGCTGACAGTCTTGTACCGTGCTGACAGTATTGTACCGTGCTGACAGTATTGTACCCTGCTGACAGTCTTGTACCGTGCTGACAGTCTTGTACCTTGATGACAGTGTTGTACACTGCTGACAGTCTTGTACCGTGGTGACAGTCTTGCACCGTGCTGACAGTCTTGTACCTTGATGACAGTCTTGTACCGTGCTGACAGTCTTGTACCGTGCTGACAGTATTGTACCTTGATGACAGTCTTGTACCGTGCTGACAGTCTTGTACCGTGCTGACAGTCTTGTAACGTGGTGACAGTATTGTACCGTGCTGACAGTCTTGTACCGTGCTGACATTCTTGTACCTTGATGACAGTCTTGTACCGTGCTGACAGTCTTGTACCGTGCTGACAGTATTGTACCTTGATGACAATCTTGTACCGTGCTGACAGTCTTGTACCGTGCTGACAGTATTGTACCGTGCTGACAGTCTTGTACCGTGCTGACAGTCTTGTACCGTGCTGACAGTCTTGTACCGTGCTGACAGTATTGTACCGTGCTGACAGTCTTGTACCTTGATGACAGTGTTGTACCGTGCTGACAGTCTTGTACCGTGCTGACAGTCTTGTACCGTGCTGACAGTATTGTACCGTGCTGATAGTCTTGTACCTTGATGATAGTGTTGTACCGTGCTGACAGTCTTGTACCTTGATAACAGTGTACCGTGCTGACAGTCTTGCACCGTGCTGACAGTCTTGTACCGTGCTGACAGTATTGTACCGTGCTGACAGTATTGTACCGTGCTGACAGTCTTGTACCGTGCTGACAGTCTTGTACCGTGCTGACAGTATTGTACCGTGCTGACAGTCTTGTACCGTGCTGACAGTCTTGTACCGTGCTGAGTCTTGTACCGTGCTGACAGTCTTGTACCGTGCTGACAGTCTTGTACCGTGCTGACAGTATTGTACCGTGCTGACAGTATTGTACCGTGCTGACAGTCTTGTGTCTTGCTGACAGCAGCAGCACTCTGGTTGTCTTGCCTCGCACAGATTATCGCTGCCGTGTCCAGCAATATAACTTTAATTGGATTCAACATTGAGAGCCGGTCAGTGGACAACGGCAGCCAGACGTACGATAATTTAACGTTGGAGGATTGTGGCAGGTGTACGATAATATAGTAAGTAAGTAAGTTTATTCAGGTATACACAAATACAGTTACATAGAATTATCATACATAGCAGCATATGTGTAGAGAACCTGGGATAACCCAAAAAAGTCAGACAGAGGGGTGTAGAGGTGTGCCAGGTGCACGACAACTTAAGGCCGGATTGTAAAGCTAGGCGTACGATAACCTAATCCCGAAGGATTATGCCAGGCGTACAATAAGTGAAGCCCGGGAGGTTATGCCAGGCATACGATAACTTAGAAAAAAGTGGCTGTGCCAAGCGTACGACACCTTAACCCCGGAAGACTGTGCCAGCCGTACGATGATTTAGGATCGAAGGCATGTACCAGCCGTACGATAATGTTAGTCCCCCAACACCCCTCCCTCTCTCTCTCTCTCTCTCTCTCTCTCTCTCTCTCTCTCACTCCAACTTTCCCAGTGTGTCTGCCAGATGTACAACATTTCACTGATGGATGAATGTGCCAGGCATACGATACTTTCACTCCAACATCCCCCCCTCTGCCAGGTGTACACAATGCCAGATGATCATACAGCCGTACGATACTTTCAACAACAACCTGTCTCTCTCACGACCAGACGTACAATGTTTATTATCATAACTTCACCATTATTATTATTATTATTAGAAGTTGTAATTATTATTGTAACTATTAACAAAAACACTGAAGTACGAGACTTGCAGCATCATGTCTGCTTAAGCCAGACGTACGATAAATAGAGAGTTCATCCCCATCCCCCAGACAACAACCTCAGCCATATCTACCCTCCCCCCCCCGTGTCCACCAGAGACCACCTAAGACCCCCAGCAACCCCCCTCCTCCCCCCCAGCACTAACGGTGGTGTGTAGAGATTAAAGGTGAAAGACGCACGTCCATCCCACCTCTCTGACAGCTTATTTATAACCCCAAGCTGTTGTCTCTTAGTGCCAAGCTTACTGTCTCTTAGTGCCAAGCTTACTGTCTCTTAGTGCCAAGCTTACTGTCTCTTAGTGCCAAGCTTACTGTCTCTTAGTGCCAAGCTTACTGTCTCTTAGTGCCAAGCTTACTGTCTCTTAGTGCCAGGCTTACTGTCTCTTAGTGCCAAGCTTACTGTCTCTTAGTACCAAGCTTACTGTCTCTTAGTGCCAGGCTTACTGTCTCTTAGTGCCAAGCTTACTGTCTCTTAGTGCCAAGCTTACTGTCTCTTAGTGCCAAGCTTACTGTCTCTTAGTTCCAAACTCACTGTCTCTTAGTGCCAAGCTTACTGTCTCTTAGTGCCAAGCTTACTGTCTCTTAGTGCCAGGCTTACTGTCTCTTAGTGCCAAGCTTAGTGTCTCTTAGTGCCAAGCTTACTGTCTCTTAGTGCCGGGCTTACTGTCTCTTAGTGCCAAGCTTACTGTCTCTTAGTGCCAAGCTTACTGTCTCTTAGTGCCAAGCTTACTGTCTCTTAGTTCCAAACTCACTGTCTCTTAGTGCCAAGCTTACTGTCTCTTAGTGCCAAGCTTACTGTCTCTTATTGCCAAGCTTACTGTCTCGTAGTGCCAAGCTTACTGTCCCCTGGTGCCAAGCTTAATGTCTCTTAGTGTCAAGCTTAATGTCTCTTATTGCCAAGCTTACTGTCTCTTAGTTCCAAGCTCACTGTCTCTTAGTGCCAAGCTTATTGTCTATTAGTGCCAAACTCGCTGTCTCTTAGTGCCAAGCTTACTGTCTCTTAGTGCCAGGCTTACTGTCTCTTAGTGCCAAGCTTACTGTCTCTTAGTGCCAAGCTTACTGTCTCTTAGTGCCAAGCTTACTGTCTCTTAGTGCCAAGCTTACTGTCTCTTAGTGCCAAGCTTACTGTCTCTTAGTGCCAGGCTTACTGTCTCTTAGTGCCAAGCTTAGTGTCTCTTAGTGCCAAGCTTACTGTCTCTTAGTGCCGGGCTTACTGTCTCTTAGTGCCAAGCTTACTGTCTCTTAGTGCCAAGCTTACTGTCTCTTAGTGCCAAGCTTACTGTCTCTTAGTTCCAAACTCACTGTCTCTTAGTGCCAAGCTTACTGTCTCTTAGTGCCAAGCTTACTGTCTCGTAGTGCCAAGCTTACTGTCCCCTGGTGCCAAGCTTAATGTCTCTTAGTGTCAAGCTTAATGTCTCTTATTGCCAAGCTTACTGTCTCTTAGTTCCAAGCTCACTGTCTCTTAGTGCCAAGCTTATTGTCTATTAGTGCCAAACTCACTGTCTCTTAGTGCCAAGCTTACTGTCTCTTAGTGCCAAGCTTACTGTCTCTTAGTGCCAAGCTTACTGTCTCTTAGTGCCAAGCTTACTACCCACTCAGTACATTATCTACAACAACCACTCAATATTGTCTACAACAACCACTCAATACACTGTCTACAACAACCACTCAATACAGTCTACAACAGCCACTCAATACATTGTCTACAACAGCCACTCAATACATTGTCTACAACAACCACTCAATACACTGTCTACAACAGCCACTCAATACATTGTCTACAACAGCCACTCAATACATTGTCTACAACAGCCACTCAATACATTGTCTACAACAACCACTCAATACATTGTCTACAACAACCACTCAATACATTGTCTACAACAACCACTCAATACACTGTCTACAACAGCCACTCAATACACTGTCTACAACAGCCACTCAATACACTGTCTACAACCTCTCAATACATTGTCTACAACAACCACTCAATACATTGTCTACAACAGCCACTCAATACATTGTCTACAACAACCACTCAATACATTGTCTACAACAGCCACTCAATACATTGTCTACAACAGCCACTCAATACACTGTCTACAACAACCACTCAATACATTGTCTACAACAACCACTCAGTACATTGTCTACAACAACCTCTCAATACATTGTCTACAACCACTCAATACATTGTCTACAACAGCCACTCAATACATTGTCTACAACAACCACTCAATACATTGTCTACAACAGCCACTCAATGCATTGTCTACAACAACCACTCAATACACTGTCTACAACAGCCACTCAATACATTGTCTACAACAACCACTCAATACATTGTCTACAACAACCTCTCAATATTGTCTACAACAACCTCTCAATACACTGTCTACAACAACCACTCAATACACTGTCTACAACAGCCACTCAATACATTGTCTACAACAGCCACTCAATACACTGTCTACAACAACCACTCAATACATTGTCTACAACAACCACTCAATACACTGTCTACAACAACCACTCAATACACTGTCTACAACAACCACTCAATACATTGTCTACAACAACCACTCAATACATTGTCTACAACAACCACTCAATACATTGTCTACAACAACCACTCAATACACTGTCTACAACAGCCACTCAATACATTGTCTACAACAGCCACTCAATACACTGTCTACAACAACCACTCAATACATTGTCTACAACAACCACTCAATACACTGTCTACAACAACCACTCAATACACTGTCTACAACAACCACTCAATACATTGTCTACAACAACCACTCAATACATTGTCTACAACAGCCACTCAATACATTGTCTACAACAACCACTCAATACAATGTCTACAACAACCACTCAATACACTGTCTACAACAACCACTCAATACACTGTCTACAACAACCACTCAATACATTGTCTACAACAACCACTCAATACACTGTCTACAACAACCACTCAATACACTGTCTACAACAACCACTCAATACATTGTCTACAACAACCACTCAATACATTGTCTACAACAACCACTCAATACATTGTCTACAACAACTACTCAATACATTGTCTACAACAACCACTCAATACATTGTCTACAACAACCACTCAATACACTGTCTACAACAGCCACTCAATACACTGTCTACAACAGCCACTCAATACACTGTCTACAACCTCTCAATACATTGTCTACAACAACCACTCAATACATTGTCTACAACAACCACTCAATACATTGTCTACAACAACCACTCAATACATTGTCTACAACAACAACTCAATACATTGTCTACAACAACCACTCAATACATTGTCTACAACAACCACTCAATACACTGTCTACAACAACCACTCAATACATTGTCTACAACAACCACTAAATACATTGTCTACAACAGCCACTCAATACACTGTCTACAACCTCTCAATACATTGTCTACAACAACCACTCAATACATTGTCTACAACAGCCACTCAATACACTGTCTACAAAAGCCACTCAATACACTGTCTACAACAGCCACTCAATACACTGTCTACAACCTCTCAATACATTGTCTACAACAAACACTCAATACACTGTCTACAACAACCACTCAATACACTGTCTACAACAACCACTCAATACATTGTCTACAACAACCACTCAATACACTGTCTACAACAGCCACTCAATACACTGTCTACAACCTCTCAATACATTGTCTACAACAACCACTCAATACACTGTCTACAACAACCACTCAATACACTGTCTACAACAACCACTCAATACATTGTCTACAACAACCACTCAATACACTGTCTACAACAGCCACTCAATACATTGTCTACAACAGCCACTCAATACATTGTCTACAACAGCCACTCAATACATTGTCTACAACAGCCACTCAATACATTGTCTACAACAACCACTCAATACACTGTCTACAACAGCCACTCAATACATTGTCTACAACAGCCACTCAATACACTCTCTACAACAACCACTCAGTACACTACCTATGGAAGCTCCCCGCCTCAATCACACCCCCACCCCGCTACTCCCTCCGTCCCAACTCCTTCAACCACCACCACTTTCCTTCATTTTCCCCTCCTCTATCCCCCTCCTGCTACTCTAACTTTCCCCTCACTCACCATCTCTTCACTCTCTAGGTTTCCCCTCTCTTATCCACCACTCTCACTCGCCCCACTCCCTCTTCCACTCAACAGCTGTCCATCTCCCCCGTCACTGTATTGCTACCCCTCTCTCTCCGACCCTTCCCTTCCACCCCCCTTCACTCTACCTCCGTCTACCTGATTTCTTCATAAACGAGAGAGAGAAAGCGAGAGAGAGAGCTACTGATCTGTGAGTAAATGAGAGAGGGAAGAGATGACAGGTAATTTACACATCACACACACGTCAACCAGTGCTGGAGACAGTGACGTACTGATAAACACACACATATAGTGGTACACTATGGTACAGTGGTTTACTATGGTAGTGGTACGCTATGGCACAGTGGTTCACTATGGTAGTGGAACACTATGGTACAGTGGTTCACTATGGTATAGTGGTACACTATGGTACTGTGGTACCCCCCAGGGGAAGGGAGGGAGAGAGGGTGGGGGTATAGGGCCATGTGGTTACAGCTGAGGCAGCTAACCAGGGTACAGTGTGCGGACCATGTTAACTTAGCTGTGAGATAGCTCACTCTTTCTCTATCTCTATACATACCTCTCTACCTCTCTCTCTCACACACTCTCTCACTCCGTTTCTCTCTAAGTGTCTAATCGACATGCACACACACACACACAATTTAACCCCGCCAAATGCAAAGTCATGAAGATCGGGGAAGGGCAAAGAAGACCGTAGAGAGAGTATAGTCTAGGTGGCCAAAGACTGTAAACCTCACTCAAGGAAAAAGATCTTGGGGCGAGTTTAATACCGAGCACATCTACTGAGGGACACATCAATCAGATAACTGCTGCAGCATATGGGCGTCTGGCAAACCTGAGAATAGCGTTCCGATACCTCAGTAAGGAATCGTTCAAGACTGTACACCATATACGTCAGGCCCATATTGGAGTATGCAGCACCAATTTGGAATCGACATCTGGTCAAGCACGTCAAGAAATTAGAGAAAGTGCAAAGGTTTGCAACAAGACTAGCCCCAGAGCTACGGGAATTGTCCTGCGAAAAGGTTAAGGGAAATCGGCCTGACAACACTGGAGGACAGGAGGGTCAGGGGAGATATGACAACGACATATAAAATACTGCGAGGAATTGACAAGGTGGACAAAGACAGGATGTTCCAGAGATGGGACACAGGAACGAGGGGTTACAGTTGGAAGTTGAAGACTCCTTTGAGTCAAAGGGATGTTAGGAAGTATTTCTTCAGTCAAAGAGTTGTCAGAAAGTTGCCTAGAACGTGACGTAGTGGAGGCAGAAACCATACATAGTTTTAAGACGAGGCTTGATAAACCTCATAGAGCAGGGAGAGAGAGGACCTAGTAGCAATCAGTGGCCAGGAGCTATGAATCGGCCCCGGCAACCACAAATAAGTGAGAACAGTACACACTCGGACACTGATAATAATTAGCGATAAACATGAAAGACGTGGCCGACGTCAGGAGGAGAACAATTACAACACCAGTGTATATCAAAGCTGGGAGAGAGAGAGAGAGAGAGAGAGAGAGAGAGAGAGAGAGAGAGAGAGAGCATCACTTCATCTGAGATAATTTATCCCCAGGATGACTCGAGTATGGAAAACATTCGTACAGCATTATGATGTCAACGAGATAAAGTCAGTCGATCAAATGAAAATGCTGGCCCACAGATGGCTGCAACTTCATCCTGTTCCCTACTTGTATGTTTCATAACAATAAAAATGCTTTCAAATGAGCTGGTGTAGGTAACAGATCTTAGCTTCTCATTAAAGTTAGGAATCCTTAACCTGTAAATAGCTTGTCAATAAAGCTAGGGATCCTTATAACCTAACCTTGTCAAACCCTGTGTAAGAGAGAGAGAGAGAGAGAGAGAGAGAGAGAGAGAGAGAGAGAGAGAGAGAGAGAGAGAGAGAGAGAGAGAGAGAGAGAGAGAGAGAGAGAGAGAGAGAGAGAGAGAGAGAGAGAGAGAGAGAGAGAGAGAGAGAGAGAGAGAGAGAGAGAGAGAGAGAGAGAGAGAGAGAGAGAGAGAGGTATCAAACTTCTGAATGTAAAACTTATTAAGCACAAATTTTCTTAATTACGATTTACCATTGCCAGTTCCTATCATTAAACTTATTAAACTTTGTATTGTTGATACAAAAATTGTGTTTAATATCGAGTTTAACACTCAGAAGTTTGGTATGGCAATGGGAAATCCTCTCTCACCTGTTCTTAGTAATTTATACATGGAATAATTTGAAACAAGATTGCTTAACACAATCCTCCCTAACAGAGGTAAGTGGTATATATATATATATATATATATATATATATATATATATATATATATATATATATATATATATATATATATATATATATATATATATATATATAAGCTGATAATATTTTGTGTCTTATGCCAAAAAATATAGATATAAACCATTTCCTTGTTAAATTAAATAGTTTAGCTCATTCTGTAAATTTTACTGTTGAGTTCGAAGAAAATAACTCATTGCCTTTCCTAGATGCTAATATTATTAAGGGTAACAATGATTTTAAATTTTAAATTAAAAAAAATAACTGTTCTTATGTACACCGTTATTCTTCACATAAAGACAGAGTTAAACTCTCGGTTTTCTCATCAATGTTTCTGAGAACTTTGCACATTTCTAATCCAGAGTTCATAGATGAAGAACTTTCAAAAATTTATGAAATATCTAATAAACTAAAATACCCAAGAAACTTAATTGATAAAGCCTTTAAAATATCTATAAATACTTTTTACCTTATTCAACTAAAAATATGTTGGATCTCCATTACCATAAAAACTTGGTTAATATGTCTTCTCTTCTTAACAATATTAATATCGAATTTGGATTTAAAAATCTTGATACAGTAAAAAAACTTTTGATAAAAAATTCGCCCCAAAATGTTGACGGATGTGTGTATAAGATTCCTTGTAAAATATGTGATAAAGTTTATTACGGTCAAACTGGTAAAAGTCTTGAACTTAGCTTAAAATAACATAAATATAGAATTAGAAGTGGACAAGATTCTAATGTTGTTTATTATGTGAGAGATTTTAACCATCCAATTGATTTTTAAAAAGTTGAGAAAGTTATATCAGTAAGTTGATGGTGGACAGGAATATAACAGAATTATGTTTCATAAAAACTAGTTTTGAAATATATATATTTCTTTTGGTCTATATAAATTGGATTCATTTATAATTAATAAAATTTGGGAAGAATTTAAGGTACATTAGACAAATTTTTGGGTAGAATATAAGGTGTGTTTCAGGGATGACTGACTACCTACCTACATCATCATAAAAAGTCAGGTGTTGTTGTGGACTGACAGTGAGGTGTAGTCTGCTCCTTATATGCCTTCCTGTTAACCTTTTATTTTTATACTTCCTTGTTAATGTGAAAAATCACGAAAGCGATTGGAATTTCACTATTTTTTCACAGTGGTTGTTCTTCATATTGTGATACCTCTTGTTTACTCTAATCTTATATATATATAAATATATATATATATATATATATATATATATATATATATATATATATATATATATATATATATATATATATATAGGTCGTGCCGAATAGGCAGGACTTGCGATCTTGGCTTAAATAGCAACGCTCATCTTGCCATATAGGACAAGTGAAAATTTGTGTATGCAATAATTTCGCCAAAATCATTCTGAACCTAACGAAAAAAAATATATTTCACTGTGTTTGTTTAGTATTAAATTACTGTAAAGAAATCTAAAATATATTTAGTTGGGTTAGGCTAAAATAAATTGTTCTTGTTATAATAAGGTTAGGTAAGTTTTCTAAGTTCCTTTAGGTGCAAAATTAAAAAAATTTACGTTAACATTAGTGAAAAAAATATATCTTTAAATGTATAAGAGAAAATTTTAGAAAGGACTTAATTTTAAATGAGTTCTTGCTAATTGACCAGTTTTACATATTCGGCACGACATATATATATATATATATATATATATATATATATATATATATATATATATATATATATATATATATAGGTCACAGTAAACAGGTGATTTCAGAATATGCAAAACAACCACTGTGAAAGAATATATATATGTCGTGCCGAATAGGCAGAACTTGCGATCTTGGCTTAAATAGCAACGCTCATCTTGCCATATAGGACAAGTGAAAATTTGTGTATGCAATAATTTCGCCGAAATCATTCTGAACCTAACGAAAAAAAAAATATTTGACTGTGTTTGTTTAGTACTAAATTATTGTAGAATTCCTAAGTATACTTAGGAATTCTTCGCTTGCCTAATTCTTGGGCACGACCTACTTCCACATTGAACAAATGTGACACCACCTATGACTGCTGCACCTCTCCTGCCATACGGTTTATAAGCTGCTTCTCCGCTCATATGCCGTATTCTATTCAAGATTGATGGACTGAACACATCGACTCAAGGTTGAGGGACTGATTACCTCATTCTCCTCCTGTTCTTCAAGTTTCTCCTACGTATGGACTGATGAAGCCACTGTGTGGCGAAACGTTTCCTCAATAAAGATACCCAAGAGTTGCACATGTGTCTAATTTATCAACATGTCGGTTCTCTGAACTATTCATCTATTGTAAACGTATTTAAAATATTTAGTTGGGTTAGGCTAAAATAAATTGATCTTGTTATAATAAGGTTAGGTAAGTTTTCTAAGATACTTTTGGTGCAAAATTAAAATTTTTTACATTAACATTAATGAAAAAAATATATCTTTAAACGTATAAGAAATGAGTCTTGCTAATTGACCAGTTTTAGATATTCGGCACGATATATATATATATATATATATATATATATATATATATATATATATATATATATATATATATATATATATATATATATATATATATATATATATATACATATATTGCAAACGAACGATCAAGTCAAATAACCCACCGGGGATGAAAGGAATTAGCTCTAGGCCTTTAGTTCCATCGCCAGTGCGTCGTCAAGAGGTATGCAATGTTGCAATAAGCGGTGTAGTGGCAACAAGTCAGAGGTAGAACGTCAGTGTTAGTGACGTCATGTTGCAACTATAAGAGAGAGGGAGGTAGACACCACTCACCCCACACACACACACACACACACACACACACACACACACACACACACACACACACACACACACACACACACCACTCACCTCACACACACACACACACACACACACACACACACACACACACACACACACACACACACACACACACACACCACTCACCTCACACACACACACACACACACACACACACATACACACCAGGAGTTCCGGAGTGTGTACCTCGATCGAGACAGAACACAGGACGAAAGGAAGACAATGAAAGAGAGAGTTCAAAAACGAAAGGAGAAATGGGAGGAAATGAAAAAGGAGAGCAGAATAACCCAGGATCAAATGGAAGGACAAGCGCACCCCCCAGAAACACCTGCAGAAGGACTCCAGCCACGACACCCCCAAGGCAACTGAACAATCCAAACCAACCATCACACACCGATCCCTCTGTTTCCACCCCCCGCACCACAGTTACAGTATTAGAACAGAAGTTGAAGGTTTGGTAGACAAATGCAGATGGATTAACGAATAAACATGAGGAATGGCAAGAAAGAATCAATGAGAAGTCCCCAGACATCATAGCAGTTACAAAAGCAAAACTCACGGAGACAATAACAGATGCAATCTTCCCACCAGGATACCAGATCATGAGGAAAGATAGAAGGGGCAGGGGGGGGGAGGTGGGGTTGCTCTGCTCGTAAAAAAACAGATGGAAATTCGAGAAAATGGAAGGAATAGATGAGACGGGAGAAAGAGACTACATAGCAGGTACACTTCAGTCTGGGGAACACAAAGTGGTCATTGCAGTGATGTATAATCCACCACAGAACTGCAGGAGGCCAAGAGAGGAATATGAAGAGAGCAACAGAGCAATGGTGGACACACTTGCTGAGGTGGCAAGAAGAGCTCACTCCAGCAGAGCAAAGTTGCTGGTTATGGGGGATTTCAACCACAGGGAGATCGACTGGGAAAACCTGGAGCCACATGGGGGTCCCGAAACATGGAGAGCCAGGATGTTGGACGTGGTGCTGGAAAACCTCATGCACCAACATGTTAAGGACACTACCAGAGTGAGAGGGGAGGATGAACCAGCAAGATTGGACCTTGTGTTCACCCTGGGCAGCTCAGATATTGAGGACATCAAGTATGAGAGTCCCCTAGGAGCTAGCGACCACGTGCTTCTGTGCTTTGAATACATAGTAGAGCTGCAAGTGGAGAGAATAACAGGAGTTGAATGGGAAAAGCCTGATTATAAAAGAGGGGACTACATAGGGTTGAAGAACTTCCTGCGGGAGGTCCAGTGGGACAGAGAACTGGCAGGGAAGCCAGTAAATGAAATGATGGAATATGTAACAACAAAATGCAAGGAGGCAGTGGAAAGGTTTATTCCCAAGGGCAACAGTAACAACGGGAAGACCAGAACGAGCCCCTGGTTTACCCGACGGTGTAAGGAGGCAAAAACAAAGTGCAATAGAGAATGGAAAAAGTACAGAAGGCAGAGAACACACGAAAATAGGGAGATTAGTCGCAGAGCCAGGAATGAGTACGCACAGGTAAGGAGGGAGGCCCAGCGACAGTATGAAAATGACACAGCATCGAGAATCAAGACTGACCCGAAAATGTTGTATAGCCACATCAGGAGGAAGACAACAGTCAAAGACCAGGTGATCAGATTAAGGACAGAAGGTGGAGAACTCACAAGAAATGATCAGGAGGTATGTGAGGAGCTGAACAGGAGATTTAAGGAAGTTTTTACAGTAGAGACAGGAAGGGCTGTGGGAAGACAGCACAGAAGGGAACATCAAGAGGGAATATACCAACAAGTGTTGGATGACATACGAACAACTGAGGAGGAGGTGAAGAAGCTCTTAAGTGACCTTGACACCTCAAAGGCGATGGGACCGGACAACATCTCCCCATGGGTCCTTAGAGAAGGAGCAGAGATGCTGTGCATGCCTCTAACCACAATCTTCAACACATCCCTTGAAACTGGGCAACTACCTGAGAAATGGAAGACAGCTAATGTAGTCCCCATATTTAAGAAAGGAAACAGAAAGGAGGCACTAAACTACAGACCTGTGTCTCTGACATGTATTGTGTGCAAAGTCATGGAGAAGATTATCAGGAGGAGAGTGGTCGAACACCTGGAAAGGAACAAGATTATAAATGAAAACCAGCATGGTTCATGGAAGGCAAATCTTGAATCACAAACCTCCTGGAGTTTTATGACAAGGTAACAGAAGTAAGACACGAGAGAGAGGGGTGGGTAGATTGCGTTTTCCTAGACTGCAGGAAGGCCTTTGACACAGTTCCCCACAAGAGATTAGTGCAGAAGCTGGAGGATCAGGCGCACGTAAAAAGGAGGACACTGCAATGGATAAGAGAATACCTGACAGGGAGGCAGCAACGAGTCATGGTCCGTGAAGAGGTATCACAGTGGGCGCCTGTTACGAGCGGGGTCCCACAGGGGTCAGTTCTAGGACCAGTGCTATTTTTGATATATGTGAACGACATGATGGAAGGAATAGACTCTGAAGTGTCCCTGTTCGCAGATGATGTGAAGTTGATGAGAAGAATTAAATCGGACGAGGATGAGGCAGGACTGCAAAGAGACCTGGACAGGCTGGACATGTGGTCCAGCAACTGGCTTCTCGAATTCAATCCAGCCAAATACAAAGTCATGAAGATTGGAGAGGGGCAAAGAAGACGGCAGACAGAGTATAGGCTACGTGGACAAAGACTACAGACCTCACTCAGGGAGAAAGACCTTGGGGTGGCCATAACACCGAGCACATCACCGGAGGCACACATCAACCAACCGCTGCAGCATACGGGCGCCTGGCAAACCTGAGAATAGCGTTCCGATACCTTAATAAGGAATCGTTCAAGACACTGTACACTGTGTATGTTAGGCCCATACTGGAGTATGCAGCACCAGTCTGGAACCCACACCTGGTCAAGCACGTCAAGAAGTTAGAGAAAGTACAAAGGTTTGCAACAAGGCTAGTCCCAGAGCTCAAGGGAATGTCGTACGAGGAAAGGTTAAGGGAAATCGGACTGACGACACTGGAGGACAGAAGGGTCAGGGGAGACATGATAACGACATACAAGATACTGCGGGGAATAGACAAGGTGGACAGAGATAGGATGTTCCAGAAAGGGGACACAGGGACAAGGGGTCACAACTGGAAGCTGAAGACTCAGACGAGTCACATGGACGTTAGGAAGTATTTCTTCAGTCATAGAGTTGTCAGCAAGTGGAATAGCCTAGCAAGTGAAGTAGTGGAGGCAGGAACCATACATAGTTTTAAGAAGAGGTATGACAAAGCTCAGGAAGCAGAGAGAGAGAGGATCCAGTAGCGATCAGTGAAGAGGCGGGGCCACGAGCTGAGTCTCGACCCCTGCAACCACAATTAGGTGAGTACAATTAGGTGAGTACACCACTCACCTCACACACGCACACACACACACACACACACACACACACACACACATACACACACACACACCACTCACCCAACACACACATACACACACACACACACACACCACTCACCCAACACACACACATACACACACACACACACACACACACACACACCACTCACCCAACACACACACATACACACACACACACACACACACACACACACACACACACACACACACACACATACAAACACACACACAAACACACACACACACACACAAACACACACACACACACACCACTCACCCAACACACACACACACACATACACACACACACACACCACTCACCCAACACACACACACACACACACACACACCACTCACCCCACACATACAAACACACACACAAACACACACACAAACACACACACACACACACACACACACACACACACACACACACACACACACACACACACACCACTCACCCAACACACACACACACACACACACACATACACACACACACACAAACACACACACCACTCACCCAACACACACACACACACACACACACACACCACTCACCCAACACACACACATACAAACACACACACACACACACACACACCACTCACCCAACATACACACATACACACACACACACACAAACACACACACCACTCACCCAACACACACACACAAACACACACACCACTCACCCAACACACACACACACACACCACTCACCCAACACACACACACACACACACACACACACACACACACACACACACCACACACCCAACACACACACACACACACACACACACACACACACACACACACACACACACACACACACACACACACCACTCACCCAACACACACACACACACACACACACACACACACACACATACACACACACACACACAAACACACACACACACACACACACACCACTCACCCAACACACACACACACACACACACACACACACACACACACACACACACACACACACACACACCACTCACCCAACACACACACACACACACACAAGTGCTGGACACAGTGCACACAATCGAGGAAGAAGTGAAGAGGCTTCTGAGTGAGCTAGATACCTCAAAGGCAATGGGGCCAGATAACATCTCCCCATGGGTATTGAGAGAGGGAGCAGAGGCGCTATGTGTACCCCTAACA
Source organism: Cherax quadricarinatus (assembly GCF_038502225.1). Lineage (NCBI taxonomy): Eukaryota > Metazoa > Arthropoda > Malacostraca > Decapoda > Parastacidae > Cherax > Cherax quadricarinatus. The sequence continues at coordinate 46,558,888 of NC_091298.1, forward strand.
ACAATATTCAATACATCTATCGAAACAGGGAGATTACCTGAGGCATGGAAGACAGCAAATGTAGTCCCAATCTTTAAAAAATGAGACAGACATGAAGCATTAAACTACAGACCAGTGTCACTGACATGTATAGTATGCAAAATCATGGAGAAGATTATCAGGAGAAGAGTGGTGGAACACCTAGAAAGGAACCATCTCATCAACAGCAGCCAACATGGTTTCAGGGACGGGAAATCCTGTGTCACAAAGCTACTGGAGTTCTATGACATGGTGACAGCAGTAAGACAAGAGAGAGAGGGGTGGGTGGATTGCATTTTCTTGGACTGCAAGAAGGCGTTTGACACAGTTCCACACAAGAGATTGGTGCAAAAACTGGAGGACCAAGCAGGGATAACAGGGAAGGCACTATAATGGATCAGGGAATACTTGTCAGGAAGACAGCAGCGAGTCATGGTACGTGGCGAGGTGTCAGAGTGGGCACCTGTGACCAGCGGGGTCCCGCAGGGGTCAGTCCTAGGACCAGTGCTGTTTCTGGTATTTGTGAACGACATGACGGAAGGAATAGACTCTGAGGTGTCCCTGTTTGCAGATGACGTGAAATTGATGAGAAGAATTCACTCGATCGAAGACCAGGCAGAACCTGGTCCAGCAATTGGCTCCTGGAGTTCAATCCCACCAAGTGCAAAGTCATGAAGATTGGGGAAGGGCAAAGAAGGCCGCAGACGGAGTACAGTCTAGGGGGTCAGAGACTACAAACCTCACTCAAGGAAAAAGATCTTGGGGTGAGTATAACACCAGGCACATCTCCTGAAGCGCACAACAACCAAATAACTGCTGCAGCATATGGGCGCCTAGCAAACCTCAGAACAGCATTCCGACATCTTAATAAGGAATCATTCAGGACCCTGTACACCGTGTACGTTAGGCCCATATTGGAGTATGCGGCACCAGTTCGGAACCCACACCTAGCCAAGCACGTGAAGAAACTAGAGAAAGTGCAAAGGTTTGCAACAAGACTAGTCCCAGAGCTAAGAGGTATGTCCTACGAGGAGAGGTTAAGGGAAATCAACCTGACGACACTGGAGGACAGGAGAGATAGGGGGGACATGATAACGACATACAAAATACTGAGAGGAATTGACAAGGTGGACAAAGACAGGATGTTCCAGAGATTGGACACAGTAACAAGGGGACACAGTTGGAAGCTGAAGACACAGATGAATCACAGGGATGTTAGGAAGTACTTCTTCAGCCACAGAGTAGTCAGTAAGTGGAATAGTTTGGGAAGCGATGTAGTGGAGGCAGGATCCATACATAGCTTTAAGCAGAGGTATGATAAAGCTCACGGCTCAGGGAGAGTGACCTAGTAGCGATCAGTGAAGAGGCGGGGCCAGGAGCTCGGAATCGACCCCCGCAACCTCAACTAGGTG
>NC_091298.1:46562817-46625317 GCF_038502225.1 Cherax quadricarinatus
GCCTACACTATACCCAGTGTTGAGACTGGCAACAGTGTAGCCTACACTGTACCCAGTGTTGAGACTGGCAACAGTGTAGCCTACACTGTACCCAGTGTTGAGACTGGCAACAGTGTAGCCTACACTGTACCCAGTATTGAGACTGGCAACAGTGTAGCCTACACTATACCCAGTGTTGAGACTGGCAACAGTCTAGCCTACACTGTACCCAGTATTGAGACTGGCAACAGTGTAGCCTACACTGTACCCAGTGTTGAGACTGGCAACAGTGTAGCCTACACTGTACCCAATGTTGAGATTGGCAACAGTGTAGCCTACACTGTACCCAGTGTTGAGACTGGCAACAGTGTAGCCTACACTGTACCCAGTGTTGAGACTGGCAACAGTGTAGCCTACACTGTACCCAATGTTGAGATTGGCAACAGTGTAGCCTACACTGTACCCAGTGTTGAGACTGGCAACAGTGTAGCCTACACTGTACCCAATGTTGAGATTGGCAACAGTGTATCCTACACTGTACCCAGTGTTGAGACTGGCAACAGTGTAGCCTACACTGTACCCAGTGTTGAGACTGGCAACAGTGTAGCCTAACCTGTACCCAGTATTGAGACTGGCAACAGTGTATCCTACACTGTACCCAGTGTTGAGACCGGCAACAGTGTAGCCTAACCTGTACCCAGTATTGAGACTGGCAACAGTGTATCCTACACTGTACCCAGTATTGAGACTGGCAACAGTGTAGACTACACTACACCCAGTGTTCTAACTGGCAACAGTGTAGACTGCACAATACCACACTACACTACACTACAATACACTACACCCAGAGTGTTAAGACTAGCAACAGTGTAGACTACAGTGCACTACACACTACACCACAATGCATTACATAAGAACATAAGAAAGGAGGAACACTGCAGCAGGCCTGTTGGCCCATACTAGGCAGGTCCTTTACAATTCATCCCACTAACAAAACATTTGCCCAATCCAATTTTCAATGCCACCCAAGAAATAAGCTCTGATGTGAAAGTCCCACTCAAATCCAACCCTTCCCATTCATGTACTTATCCAATCTAAACTTGAAGCTACCCAAAGTCTTAGCCTCAATAACCCAACTAGGTAGACTGTTCCACTCATCAACTACCCTATTTCCAAACCAATACTTTCCAATGTCCTTTCTAAATCTAAACTTATCTAATTTAAATCCATTACTGCGGGTTCTCTCTTGGAGAGATATCCTCAAGACCCTATTAATATTCCCTTTATTAACACCTATCTTCCACTTATACACCTCGATCAGGTCTCCCCTCATTCTTCGTCTTACAAGTGAATGTAATTTAAGAGTCTTCAATCTTTCTTCGTACGGAAGATTTCTAATGCTATGTATTAATTTAGTCATTCTTCGCTGAATGTTTTCTAACGAATTTATATCCATTCTGTAATATGGAGACCAGAACTGAGCCGTGTAATCTAGATGAGGCCTTACTAATGATGTTTATACATCATTAGTATGGGCCAACAGGCCTGCTGCAGTGTTCCTTGCTCTGTTGCTTGCACTTCTTGATACAAATCCCAGTAATCTATTTGCCTTATTACGTACGCTTAGGCATTGCTGTCTTGGTTTAAGGTTGCTGCTCACCATAACCCCCAAGTCCTTTTCGCAATCTGTATGGCTAAGTTCTACATTATTTAACTTATAAGTGCTAGGGTTACGGACACTCCCGAGCTTCAGAACCTTGCATTTATCTACATTGAACTGCATCTGCCATTTTTCTGGCCAAGAATAGAGTTTGTCTAAATCCTCCTGAAGTTCCCTAACATCTACGTTTGAATCAATTATCCTACCTATCTTTGTGTCATCGGCGAATTTGCTCATATCACTAGTAATACGCTCATCATTACTAAAAGCTAAATAAACAATATCGAATTCTTTACTATGATCAACGATCTCAAAAGCTTTACTGAAGAAGGTTAATCAATTAGTTAGGCAGGAACGTCCCCTCGTGAATCCATGCTGAGTATCATTAATCAAGATATGCTTCCAGATGGTTTCTTATATTATCAGCTATAATTGACTCTAATAATTTGCCTACAATTGAGGTTAGGCTTATTGGGTGGTAATTTGACGGTAACGACTTGTCCCCTATTTTAAAAATAGGAATTACATTAGCCATCTTCCACATATCAGACACTACACCTGTTTGAAGAGAAATATTAAAAATATTTGTCAATGGTTCACAAAGTTCCATTTTACACTCTTTAAGAATCCTGGATAAAAGTTCATCAGGTCCCGGGGATTTATTTTGCTTCAGTCGGTCTATCTGTTTGATAACCATTTCACTAGTGACTGTGATATTGCATAAATTGTCGTCTTCAAGCCCACTATAAAAATTTATTACTGGGATATTGTTAGTGTCCTACTGAGTGAAAACTGAGAGAAAATAATTATTAAGAATAGAGCACACTAACACTACACTACAATACACCACACTATACTACACAACACTACACCACACTATACAACATTACAACACACTTCACTACACAACATTATGCTACACAACACTACATTACACTACAACACTACACTACACAGCACTATATTATACTACACTACGACACTACACTACACTACAGTACACTACACTACACCAAACTACACCACACTAGACTATAGTACACTATACTATGCCACACTACACTACAGAACACTACACTACACCATAATACACTACAACATACTACACACAACACTTCACACTACACTACACCACAATACACTACACTGCACCACACTAAACTGTACTACACTACACCCAGTGTTGAGACTGGCAGTAGTGTAAACTACATTACACTACACCCAGTGACGAGACTGGCAGCAGTGTAGACTACACTACACTGCACCCAGTGTTGAGACTGGCTGCAGTGTAGACTACACTATACCACACAACACCTCACTTCACTACACTTCACCCAGAAATACTAAAAACTATGTTCGTCCTGGGGTCATTCGCTTCCAGGAATTTTTACAGGTTTTTGTTCCCCCTAGACTGTACTCTGCTTCTGGTCTTCTTTCCCTTCTCTGCTTTTCATAACTTTGCATTTGCTGGGTTTAAATTCTAACAGCCACTTGCCATATCAATCATGCAGGCTGTTCAGATCCATTTGTAAACTTTCCTGGTCTACTCCTATTTGCATTCTTATTTAGTTTCATATAACCTACGAAGTGGGACACGTCTGACTCGATTTCTTCTGTTATGTCGATTACATCCACAAAAACGGTACTGGTTTAGGTACTCATCCTTGTGGAACCCCACTCCTCACACTAGCCCATCTAGACACCTCCTAAATAATAACTTGTTTCATTCCTGTTAAGTATTTCATGATATGTTGCAGTGCTTTCTCTGTTATTCGTACCAGCTCTAAATTTTGTACCAGTCTCTTGTGAGGTACGTACTCTATAGAACACTTTACAGTCCAAAACATTACAGTTCACCCATTCCTCTCACTCTCCTACCTAACTTTCTAACATTATTTGTCAAAGCAGATTTGTGAGACAGGATTTGCCTTCTCTAAAACCGTGCTGGTTACTGTTTACGAGTCCACTCCTTTCCAGTTGTTCAACTAATCTTCTGAAAATCTTCTCCATACCCTTACATACTAAAAATGTTAGTAACATTGGCCTGTAGGTTAATGATACCTGTTTATCCCCTTTATAAATGTCATTATTACATTCACTATTTTTCAGGCATTGACTTGTTGAAGATCTCTGCCAATGGTTCACACAGTTCCTCTGTCTCCTCTCACAGAACCCACAGAGAGATGGTGTCTGGTCCCATTTCCTTCCAGGTGTCTACCCAATCACTATTTTCTTCACCTCTTCTCCCATTGTTTGCACTGTGTCCAGTACTCGTTGGTGCTCTCTCTCTCTCTCTCTCTCTCTCTCTCTCTCTCTCTCTGACAATGTTCGTGATTCCACTGAGAATACACTCCCGAAGTCTTTTGTTCTGCTCCTCACAGACTTCCTGGTCACTCCTAGTGAGCTTCCTTCCTTCCTTCATCAGTTTCATTACCTTCTCCTCCAGTACTCGTTGGTGCTCTCTCTCTCTCTCTCTCTCTCTCTCTCTCTCTCTCTCTCTCTCTCTCTCTCTCTGACAATGTTCGTGATTCCACTGAGAATACACTCCCGAAGTCTTTTGTTCTGCTCCTCACAGACTTCCTGGTCACTCCTAGTGAGCTTCCTTCCTTCCTTCATCAGTTTCATTACCTGCTCCTTCACATTTCTCTTCCTTCTGGTGAAGCTGTACATCAACTTTGATGCTAAATTGTTTTCAAATTACCGTTACACTTCTATTTTTACCTACAAGTATTAATTTCCGGCTCCTCTGCTTTCTCCACTATTTTCTAGCATTTTATTGCTTATTATTGTCTTCCATGCTTTTCCGCTTTTAGTTTTTGCCTCTCTACGCCTCTAGGTGAACCATGGGTTCACTCTACACTTCTGGGTGGACCATGGGTTCACTCTACACTTCTGGGTGAACCATGGGTTCACTCTACACCTCTGGTGAACCATGGGTTCACTCTACACCTCTGGTGAACCATGGGTTCACTCTACACCTCTGGTGAACCATGGGTTCACTCTACACCTCTGGCGAACCATGGGTTCACTCTACACCTCTGGTGAACCATGGTTTCACTCTACACCTCTGGTGAATCATGGGTTCACTCTACACCTCTGGTGAACCATGGGTTCACTTTACACCACTGGTGAACCATGGTTTCACTCTACACCTTTGGTGAACCATGGTTTCACTCTACACCTCTGGTGAACCATGGGTTCATTCTACACCTCTGGTGAACCATGGTTTCGCTCTACACCTTTGGTGAACCATGGGTTCACTCTCCACCTCTAGGTGAACCATGGGTTCGCTCTACACCTCTGGTGAACCATGGGTTCACTCTACACCTCTGGTGAACCATGGGTTCACTCTACACCTCTGGTGAACCATGGGTTCACGCTACACCTCTGGTGAACCATGGGTTCACTCTACACCTCTGGGTGAACCATGGGTTCACTCTACACCTTTGGTGAACCATGGGTTCACTCTACACTAGGTGAACCATGGGTTCACTCTGCCCCTCTGTTGAACCATGGGTTCACTCTACACCTCTGAGTGAACCATGGGTTCACTCTACATATCTGGGTGAACCACGGGTTCACTCTACACCTCTGGTGAACCATGGGTTCACCTTGCACCTCTGGTGAACCATTGGTTCATTCTACACCTCTGGTGAACCATGGGTTCAGTTTACACCTCTGGTGAACCATGGGTTCACCTTACACCTCTGGTGAACCATGGGTTCACTCTACACCTCTGGTGAACCATGGGTTCACTACACCTCTGGTGAACCATGGTTTCACTCTACACCTTTGGTGAACCATGGTTTCACTCTACACCTCTGGTGAACCATGGGTTCATTCTACACCTCTGGTGAACCATGGTTTCGCTCTACACCTTTGGTGAACCATGGGTTCACTCTCCACCTCTAGGTGAACCATGGGTTCGCTCTACACCTCTGGTGAACCATGGGTTCACTCTACACCTCTGGTGAACCATGGGTTCACTCTACACCTCTGGTGAACCATGGGTTCACTCTACACCTCTGGTGAACCATGGGTTCACTCTACACCTCTGGGTGAACCATGGGTTCACTCTACACCTCTGGGTGAACCATGGGTTCACTCTACACCTTTGGTGAACCATGGGTTCACTCTACACCTCTAGGTGAACCATGGGTTCACTTTACACCTCTGGTGAACCATGGGTTCACTCTACACCTCTAGGTGAACCATGGGTTCACCTTACACCTCTGGTGAACCATGGGTTCACTCTACACCTCTGGTGAACCATGAGTTCACTACACCTCTGGTGAACCATGGGTTCACTCTACACCTCTAGGTGAACCGTGAGTTCACTCTACACCTCTGGTGAACCATGGGTTCACTCTACACCTCTGGTGAACCATGGGTTCACTCTACACCTCTGGATGAGTCATGGGTTCACTCTACACCTCTAGGTGAACCATTGGTTCACTCTGTTCTTGTGTGTGTTTCTCCTGGGTATGAATTTCTCTTCTGTCACTCAACACTGTCCACCTACATACTTCATCATTTTCTTCACTGTCTTCCCCACGACACTCCACTTGCCTCATACTATCATAGTCTCATCTTTCTACCTACATACTTCATCATTTTCTTCACTGTCTTCCCCACGACACTCCACTTGCCTCAAACTATCATAGTCTCATCTTTCTACCTACATACATCATCATTTTCTTCACTGTCTTCCCCACGACACTCCACTTGCCTCAAACTATCATAGTCTCATCTTTCTACCTACATACATCATCATTTTCTTCACTGTCTTCCCCACGACACTCCACTTGCCTCATACTATCATAGTCTCATCTTTCTACCTACATACATCATCATTTTCTTCACTGTCTTCCCCACGACACTCCACTTGCCTCATACTATCATAGTCTCATCTTTCTACCTACATACATCATCATTTTCTTCACTGTCTTCCCCACGACACTCCACTTGCCTCAAACTATCATAGTCTCATCTTTCTACCTACATACATCATCATTTTCTTCACTGTCTTTCCAATGGTTCCCTTACCCACGTCACTCCACTTAGGAATTATCTCAAGCCTGCATAGCTTCAGGTTCTTCATTTATGATCTGCGTTTCTCACCACGTTTACTTCTACAAAGCGACCGGGCCTGAGCACTGTGTGGTCGCTAGCACCAAGGGGCCTCTCATATTCAACGTCCCTTACATCAGAGTCACTCAGAGTGAACACACGGTAGAGCCTCGCTGGTTGGTCACCTATCCGGTCCTGAAAGTTAGTGAAGAGGGAAGTGACATTCAAACTACTACATTTGTTGTTCCATTTTCTGTAAGAACTGTAAGAAAATAACCCTCTATATCATCAGTTCATCACTTTCAACACTCATAATTCTTCCTTGCCTTGAACGTTTCCATAGTACTAGTACAAGTCAACACTAGAGTCGCCATCGCAACCAGCACATCTATCAAAGACCTGACCCAAACCAAAGTGAAGAACCTTGATCAGTCAATGTGTCATGTAGGGGGGGGGGGCAATGGAACATAATGCATTTGGGGAATATGTGAGTAAGGTGAGGGAGTTGGCAGGAGAGGTGGGCGAGAGGTGAGTCGAGGCGGAGGTAAGCAATGTGAGATCACTGGTGACTACGTCTTCACCTCTCACTACTCTACCCACCACACTACTCACCCTCTCACTACTTGAAATAAATGAAGAAATGAAGAAACGATCAAATAACGGGGACAGTGAATATTACTATTCTACTCAAACACAGTTTATTATTAAATCTTTGTACAATAATATATTTGGGAACAGGAGTACATTATTGTGTTTAGATAAAATGGGGTGGTATGTATAAGCAGTGAGACAGGGAAATACAACCAACTTGACCAAAATGAATATAACTTACAATATAGTTCAGAGGACAGTTCACTACAGGAACTAAGGCACAGGTCCCAAGACCTATACAGGACGAGTACTGCTCCAAGCTAGTACTCTGCCCAATGTCTCCAACAGTCTCCTCCCGAGACTCTCCAGCTCAGCTCTGTTCACAGGCAAGAGCTCTGCTCGACTCTCCAGCAGCCTTCTCCCGAGCTCTGCCCACTGGCCAGAGCTCCTCTCGAAGTCTCCCTGCTCAGAGCTCTGCACCCAGGCCAGAGCTCCGCACGAATCTTCTCTGCTCAGCTGTTCCTTGGGCTTATATGGTGGCCCAAACACCCTCCACAATGAGGTGTGCACCACGTGTACGACCTGACGCCGAGATCTGACGCCAGTGACGAACAAAGGAGCTGATACATAAGCCGAAAAGGCGTGTCTCTGACAGACATTTGCCAAGGCAAGGTGACCATATAATTGGTTAAATTAGGTCTCCCCAGAGACCTCACAAGCCCAGCTGAACTACATCACAAATGCAGGTGTTTACACGGTCCCTTGTGGAGGTTGTGACAGGGTATACGTCGGTGAAACGTACCATACAAACATGCCTCAGTGAAAATATCAATGCATGTAGAAAGAACAGCATGAACAACGGATGTGTGCAGCATAGAAACTTCTCCAACCATCTATTTATAAGATTCAGTGACGCAGCCTAATGATCAAAGAAGCAAACTTCCGCAGACGTAAATGCCTTGAGTCATCTTTAATAATCGTTTCAGACGCCATTAAACAAAATAAAGGCAGTTTCGTCATTTCGAAGATACTAGCAAGAATTCTACTCGAAACAATAAACCGTGCCATCACACAGCAACGTAGAGTTACCTCCACTAATACTACGGCCACTGCTGCTACAACTACTACTACTACTACAGCTATTACTACTGCTACTATGACTTCTACTTCTTCTAGTACTACCTCTTCTACTATTACCTCTACTACTACTACTACTATCTCTACCACTACCTCTTTTACCATTGCCACTACTACTACTACCTCTACTAATACTACTACCTCTACTACTAATACTACTACCTCTACTACTGCCTCTATTAGTACTACTACTACTACCTCTAATAGTACTGCTACCACTATTAATACTACCTCTGCTAGTACTACTATATTTACTACTACTACTACTACTACTTACAACATGTGTCACTAAGCTTATACAGTGTTTATTTTCTTTCACTTCACGTGGTACCGGTATATATATACCGCCTTTGTCCTTGTGATGTTTGCAACAGCTTCATAAAACTCCTGGAGAGCGAAACGTTGCAATAATAAAATGTCACATTAGTTTAATCTATGGTGTTGTGTTATGCTTGTATCTGTCATCATGGTGTTGTGGCATGCTTGTATCTGTCATCATGGTGTTGTGTCATGCTTGTATCTGTCATCATGGTGTTGTGGCATGCTTGTATCTGTCATCATGGTGTTGTGTCATGCTTGTATCTGTCATCATGGTGTTGTGTCATGCTTGTATCTGTGTCATCATGGTGTTGTGTCATGCTTGTATCTGTCATCATGGTGTTGTGTTATGCTTGTATCTGTCATCATGGTGTTGTGTCATGCTTGTATCTGTCATCATGGTGTTGTGTCATGCTTGTATCTGTCATCATGGTGTTGTGTCATGCTTGTATCTGTCATCATGGTGTTGTGTTATGCTTGTATCTGTCATCATGGTGTTGTGTCATGCTTGTATCTGTCATCATGGTGTTGTGTCATGCTTGTATCTGTCACCATGGTGTTGTGTCATGCTTGTATCTGTGTCATCATGGTGTTGTGTCATGCTTGTATCTGTCACCATGGTGTTGTGGCATGCTTGTATCTGTCATCATGGTGTTGTGTCATGCTTGTATCTGTCATCATGGTGTTGTGTCATGCTTCTATCTGTCACCATGGTGTTGTGTCATGCTTGTATCTGTGTCATCATGGTGTTGTGTCATGCTTGTATCTGTCATCATGGTGTTGTGTCATGCTTGTATCTGTCATCATGGTGTTGTGTCATGCTTGTATCTGTCATCATGGTGTTGTGTCATGCTTGTATCTGTCATCATGGTGTTGTGGCATGCTTGTATCTGTCATCATGGTGTTGTTTCATGCTTGTATCTGTCATCATGGTGTTGTGTCATGCTTGTATCTGTCATCATGGTGTTGTGTCATGCTTGTATCTGTCATCATGGTGTTGTGTCATGCTTGTATCTGTCATCATGGTGTTGTGTCATGCTTGTATCTGTCATCATGGTGTTGTGTCATGCTTGTATCTGTGTCATCATGGTGTTGTGTCATGCTTGTATCTGTCATCATGGTGTTGTGTCATGCTTGTATCTGTCATCATGGTGTTGTGTTATGCTTGTATCTGTCATCATGGTGTTGTGTCATGCTTGTATCTGTCATCATGGTGTTGTGTCATGCTTGTATCTGTGTCATCATGGTGTTGTGTCATGCTTGTATCTGTCATCATGGTGTTGTGTCATGCTTGTATCTGTGTCATCATGGTGTTGTGTCATGCTTGTATCTGTGTCATCATGGTGTTGTGTCATGCTTGTATCTGTCATCATGGTGTTGTGTCATGCTTGTATCTGTCATCATGGTGTTGTGTCATGCTTGTATCTGTGTAATCATGGTGTTGTGTCATGCTTGTATCTGTGTCATCATGGTGTTGTGTCATGCTTGTATCTGTGTCATCATGGTGTTGTGTCATGCTTGTATCTGTCATCATGGTGTTGTGTCATGCTTGTATCTGTCATCATGGTGTTGTGTCATGCTTGTATCTGTCATCATGGTGTTGTGTCATGCTTGTATCTGTCATCATGGTGTTGTGTCATGCTTGTATCTGTCATCATGGTGTTGTGTCATGCTTGTATCTGTGTCATCATGGTGTTGTGTCATGCTTGTATCTGTGTCATCATGGTGTTGTGTCATGCTTGTATCTGTGTCATCATGGTGTTGTGTCATGCTTGTATCTGTCATCATGGTGTTGTGTCATGCTTGTATCTGTCATCATGGTGTTGTGTCATGCTTGTATCTGTCATCATGGTGTTGTGTCATGCTTGTATCTGTGTCATCATGGTGTTGTGTCATGCTTGTATCTGTCATCATGGTGTTGTGTCATGCTTGTATCTGTCATCATGGTGTTGTGTCATGCTTGTATCTGTGTCATCATGGTGTTGTGTCATGCTTGTATCTGTGTCATCATGGTGTTGTGTCATGCTTGTATCTGTCATCATGGTGTTGTGTCATGCTTGTATCTGTCATCATGGTGTTGTGTCATGCTTGTATCTGTGTCATCATGGTGTTGTGTCATGCTTGTATCTGTCATCATGGTGTTGTGTCATGCTTGTATCTGTCATCATGGTGTTGTGTCATGCTTGTATCTGTCATCATGGTGTTGTGTCATGCTTGTATCTGTGTCATCATGGTGTTGTGTCATGCTTGTATCTGTGTCATCATGGTGTTGTGTCATGCTTGTATCTGTCATCATGGTGTTGTGTCATGCTTGTATCTGTCATCATGGTGTTGTGTCATGCTTGTATCTGTGTCATCATGGTGTTGTGTCATGCTTGTATCTGTGTCATCATGGTGTTGTGTCATGCTTGTATCTGTCATCATGGTGTTGTGTCATGCTTGTATCTGTCATCATGGTGTTGTGTCATGCTTGTATCTGTGTCATCATGGTGTTGTGTCATGCTTGTATCTGTCATCATGGTGTTGTGTCATGCTTGTATCTGTGTCATCATGGTGTTGTGTCATGCTTGTATCTGTCATCATGGTGTTGTGTCATGCTTGTATCTGTGTCATCATGGTGTTGTGTCATGCTTGTATCTGTCATCATGGTGTTGTGTCATGCTTGTATCTGTCATCATGGTGTTGTGTCATGCTTGTATCTGTCATCATGGTGTTGTGTCATGCTTGTATCTGTGTCATCATGGTGTTGTGTCATGCTTGTATCTGTCATCATGGTGTTGTGTCATGCTTGTATCTGTCATCATGGTGTTGTGTCATGCTTGTATCTGTGTCATCATGGTGTTGTGTCATGCTTGTATCTGTGTCATCATGGTGTTGTGTCATGCTTGTATCTGTCATCATGGTGTTGTGTCATGCTTGTATCTGTCATCATGGTGTTGTGTCATGCTTGTATCTGTGTCATCATGGTGTTGTGTCATGCTTGTATCTGTCATCATGGTGTTGTGTCATGCTTGTATCTGTCATCATGGTGTTGTGTCATGCTTGTATCTGTCATCATGGTGTTGTGTCATGCTTGTATCTGTGTCATCATGGTGTTGTGTCATGCTTGTATCTGTCATCATGGTGTTGTGTCATGCTTGTATCTGTGTCATCATGGTGTTGTGTCATGCTTGTATCTGTCATCATGGTGTTGTGTCATGCTTGTATCTGTGTCATCATGGTGTTGTGTCATGCTTGTATCTGTCATCATGGTGTTGTGTCATGCTTGTATCTGTGTCATCATGGTGTTGTGTCATGCTTGTATCTGTCATCATGGTGTTGTGTCATGCTTGTATCTGTCATCATGGTGTTGTGTCATGCTTGTATCTGTGTCATCATGGTGTTGTGTCATGCTTGTATCTGTCATCATGGTGTTGTGTCATGCTTGTCATCATGGTGTTGTGTCATGCTTGTATCTCATCATGGTGTTGTGTCATGCTTGTATCTGTGTCATCATGGTGTTGTGTCATGCTTGTATCTGTCATCATGGTGTTGTGTCATGCTTGTATCTGTGTCATCATGGTGTTGTGTCATGCTTGTATCTGTCATCATGGTGTTGTGTCATGCTTGTATCTGTCATCATGGTGTTGTGTCATGCTTGTATCTGTCATCATGGTGTTGTGTCATGCTTGTATCTGTGTCATCATGGTGTTGTGTCATGCTTGTATCTGTCATCATGGTGTTGTGTCATGCTTGTATCTGTGTCATCATGGTGTTGTGTCATGCTTGTATCTGTCATCATGGTGTTGTTTCATGCTTGTATCTATCATCATGGTGTTGTGTCATGCTTGTATCTGTCATCATGGTGTTGTGTCATGCTTGTATCTATCATCATGGTGTTGTGTCATGCTTGTATCTGTCATCATGGTGTTGTGTCATGCTTGTATCTGTGTCATCATGGTGTTGTGTCATGCTTGTATCTGTGTCATCATGGTGTTGTGTCATGCTTGTATCTGTGTCATCATGGTGTTGTGTCATGCTTGTATCTGTCATCATGGTGTTGTGTCATGCTTGTATCTGTGTCATCATGGTGTTGTGTCATGCTTGTATCTGTCATCATGGTGTTGTGTCATGCTTGTATCTGTCATCATGGTGTTGTGTCATGCTTGTATCTGTCATCATGGTGTTGTGTCATGCTTGTATCTGTCATCATGGTGTTGTGTCATGCTTGTATCTGTGTCATCATGGTGTTGTGTCATGCTTGTATCTATCATCATGGTGTTGTGTCATGCTTGTATCTGTGTCATCATGGTGTTGTGTCATGCTTGTATCTGTCATCATGGTGTTGTGTCATGCTTGTATCTGTCATCATGGTGTTGTGTCATGCTTGTATCTGTGTCATCATGGTGTTGTGTCATGCTTGTATCTGTGTCATCATGGTGTTGTGTCATGCTTGTATCTGTCATCATGGTGTTGTGTCATGCTTGTATCTGTCATCATGGTGTTGTGTCATGCTTGTATCTGTCATCATGGTGTTGTGTCATGCTTGTATCTGTCATCATGGTGTTGTGTCATGCTTGTATCTGTGTCATCATGGTGTTGTGTCATGCTTGTATCTGTGTCATCATGGTGTTGTGTCATGCTTGTATCTGTCATCATGGTGTTGTGTCATGCTTGTATCTGTCATCATGGTGTTGTGTCATGCTTGTATCTGTGTCATCATGGTGTTGTGTCATGCTTGTATCTGTGTCATCATGGTGTTGTGTCATGCTTGTATCTGTCATCATGGTGTTGTTTCATGCTTGTATCTATCATCATGGTGTTGTGTCATGCTTGTATCTGTCATCATGGTGTTGTGTCATGCTTGTATCTGTCATCATGGTGTTGTTTCATGCTTGTATCTGTCATCATGGTGTTGTGTCATGCTTGTATCTGTGTCATCATGGTGTTGTGTCATGCTTGTATCTGTCATCATGGTGTTGTGTCATGCTTGTATCTGTGTCATCATGGTGTTGTGTCATGCTTGTATCTGTGTCATCATGGTGTTGTGTCATGCTTGTATCTGTCATCATGGTGTTGTGTCATGCTTGTATCTATCATCATGGTGTTGTGTCATGCTTGTATCTATCATCATGGTGTTGTGTCATGCTTGTATCTGTCATCATGGTGTTGTGTCATGCTTGTATCTATCATCATGGTGTTGTGTCATGCTTGTATCTATCATCATGGTGTTGTGTCATGCTTGTATCTGTGTCATCATGGTGTTGTGTCATGCTTGTATCTGTCATCATGGTGTTGTGTCATGCTTGTATCTGTCATCATGGTGTTGTGTCATGCTTGTATCTGTGTCATCATGGTGTTGTGTCATGCTTGTATCTGTGTCATCATGGTGTTGTGTCATGCTTGTATCTGTCATCATGGTGTTGTGTCATGCTTGTATCTGTGTCATCATGGTGTTGTGTCATGCTTGTATCTGTGTCATCATGGTGTTGTGTCATGCTTGTATCTGTCATCATGGTGTTGTGTCATGCTTGTATCTGTGTCATCATGGTGTTGTGTCATGCTTGTATCTGTCATCATGGTGTTGTGTCATGCTTGTATCTGTGTCATCATGGTGTTGTGTCATGCTTGTATCTGTGTCATCATGGTGTTGTGTCATGCTTGTATCTGTGTCATCATAGTGTCGTGTCATGCTTGTATCTGTCATCATGGTGTTGTGTCATGCTTGTATCTGTGTCATCATCGTGTTGTGTCTTGCTTGTATCTGTCATCATGGTGTTGTGTCATACTTGTATCTGTCACCATGGTATTGTGTGATGCTTATGCATTAGCGACACACACACACACACACACACACACACACACACACACACACACGGCCAGGAGCTATGAATCGACCCCTGCAACTAGAAGTAGGAGAGTACGCACACACACACATACACACACACATACACAGGCAGGACTACAGAGACCTGGACAGACTGGACACCTGGTCCAGAAACTGGCTTCTCGATTTCAACCCTGATAAATGCAAGGTCATGAAGATTGGGGAAGGGCAAAGAAGATCACACACAGAGTATAGGCTATGTGGACAAAGACTGCAAACCTCACTCAAGGAGAAAGATCTTGGAGTGACCATAACACCAAGCACGTCTCCGGAGGCACACATCAACCAGATAACTGCTGCAGCATATAGGCGCCTGGCAAACCTGAGAACAGCGTTCCGATACCTTAATAAGGAATCGTGCAAGACAATGTACACTGTGTACGTCAGGCCCATACTGGAGTATGCAGCACCAGTTTGGAACCCACACCTGGTCAAGCACGTCAAAAAGTTAGAGAAAGTACAAAGGTTAGCAACAAGGCTAGTTCCAGAGCTCTGGGGAATGTCCTACGATGAAAGGTTGAGGGAAATCGGACTGACGACACTGGAGGACAGAAGGGTCAGGGGAGACATGATAATGACATACAAGATACTGCGTGGAATAGATAAGGTTGACAGAGATAGGATGTTCCAGAGAAAGAACACAGAAACAAGGGGTCACAATTGGAAGCTGAAGAGTCAGACGAGTCACAGGGATGTTAGGAAGTATTTCTTCAGTCATAGAGTCGTCAGAAAGTGGAATACCCTAGCAAGTGATGCAGTGGAGGCAGGAACCATACATAGCTTTAAGACGAGATATGACAAAGCTCAGAAAGCAGAGAGAGGACCTAGTAGCGATCAGTGAAGAGGCGGGGCCAGGAGCTGAGTCTCTACCCCTGCAACCACAATTAGGTGAGTACACACACACACACACACACACACACACACACACACACAAACACACACACACACACACACACACACACACACACACAACACACAAGCAACAGACAAGCAACACGCACACACAACATACACACAACACATACAACACACACACACACACACACACACACACACACACACACACACACACACACACACACACACCACACGCAACACACACACACACACACAACACACAAGCAACAGACAAGCAACAAACACACACACAACACACACAAAACAAAAACACCACACACCACACACACACACACACACACACACACACACACACACACACACACACACACACACACACACACACACACACACACACACACACACACACACACACACACGACACTACACCTCCTTTGGGAGGTCATTAATGTAAATTAACTAGAGCACCAGTGTTGAACTCTGAGACCCACCATGTTACTCTCCCCTCACACCATAACTGAGCACCAGTGTTGAACTCTGAGACCCACCATGTTACTCTCCCCTCACACCATAACTGAGCACCAGTGTTGAACTCTGAGACCCACCATGTTACTCTCCCCTCACACCATAACTGAGCACCAGTGTTGAACTCTGAGACCCGTCATGTTACTCTCCCCTCACACCATAACTGAGCACCAGTGTTGAACTCTGAGACCCACCATGCTACTCTCCCCTCACACCATAACTGAGCACCAGTGTTGAACTCTGAGACCCACCATGCTACTCTCCCCTCACACCATAACTGAGCACCAGTGTTGAACTCTGAGACCCACCATGCTACTCTCCCCTCACACCATAACTGAGCACCAGTGTTGAACTCTGAGACCCACCATGCTACTCTCCCCTCACACCATAACTGCGCACCAGTGTTGAGCTCTGAGGTCCACTACACTGCTCTCACTCACACCTTAATTAAGCACAGTGCTGTTGGAGTGTGAGCAAGGCAACTTTTATTTATGGTTTCCAGGGACACAGGTTAGATGGACTCGAGTCCTGGAAGCGCAGGTGGATGCTGCAGTCGATGGATCATCTGACTCTAATGTCAGTAAATTTCTTTAAAGGCGGCGACTGACTGAATACGGGTGAATGTGTTTTCCTCTTTGGGGCCAGAATGCCTTGACAAGAGACGTCCCTTGAATAATAATAATAATAATAATAATAATAATAATAATAATAATAATAATAATAATAATAATAATAATAATAATAATATTAATAGTAAGTCATTATCTTCCTAGCAAGGGTCACTCATGGTAGTTAATACCTTCCTAGCAAGGGTCACTCATGGTAGTTAATACATTTCTAGCAAGGGTCACTCATGGTAGTTAATACCTTCCTAGCAAGGGTCACTCATGGTAGTTAATACCTTCCTAGCAAGGGTCACTCATGGTAGTTAATACCTTCCTAGCAAGGGTCACTCATGGTAGTTAATACCTTCCTAGCAAGGGTCACTCATGGTAGTTAATACCTTCCTAGCAAGGGTCACTCATAGTAGTTAATACTTTCCTAGCAAGGGTCACTCATGGTAGTTAATACCTTCCTAGCAAGGGTCACTCATGGTAGTTAATACCTTCCTAGCAAGGGTCACTCATGGTAGTCATTATCTTCCTAGCAAGGGTCACTCATGGTAGTTAGTTCCTTCCTAGCAAAGGTCACTCATGGTAGTTAGTCATTATCTTCCTAGCAAGGGTTATTCATGGTAGTTAATACTTTCCTAGCAAGGGTCACTCATGGTAGTTAATACCTTCCTAGCAAGGGTCACTCATGGTAGTTAATACCTTCCTAGCAAGGGTCACTCATGGTAGTTAGTCAGTTCCTTCCTAGCAAAGGTCACTCATGGTAGTTAGTCATTATCTTCCTAGCAAGGGTCACTCATGGTAGTAATACCTTCCTAGCAAGGGTCACTCATGGTAGTTAATACCTTCCTAGCAAGGGTCACTCATGGTAGTTAATACCTTCCTAGCAAGGGTCACTCATGGTAGTTAGTCAGTTCCTTCCTAGCAAAGGTCACTCATGGTAGTTAGTCATTATCTTCCTAGCAAGGGTCACTCATGGTAGTTAATACCTTCCTAGCAAGGGTCACTCATGGTAGTTAATACCTTCCTAGCAAGGGTCACTCATGGTAGTTAATACCTTCCTAGTAAGGGTCACTCATGGTAGTTAGTCAGTTCCTTCCTAGCAAAGGTCACTCATGGTAGTTAATACCTTCCTAGCAAGGGTCACTCATGGTAGTCATTATCTTCCTAGTAAGGGCCACGCATGGTAGTACCTTCCTAGCAAAGGTCACTTATGGTAGTTAGCCATTATCTTCCTAGCAAGGGTCACTCATGGTAATCAGTCATTATCTTCCTAGCAAGGGTCACTCATGGTAGTACCTTCCTAGCAAGGGTCACTCATGGTAGTACCTTCCTAGCAAGGGTCACTCATGGTAGTACCTTCCTAGCAAGGGTCACTCATGGTAGTACCTTCCTAGCAAGGGTCACTCATGGTAGTCATTATCTTCCTAGCAAGGGTCGCTCATGGTAGTTAGTCATTATCTTCCTAGCAAGGGTCACTCATGGTAGTCATTATCTTCCTAGCAAGGGTCACTCATGGTAGTACCTTCCTAGCAAGGGTCACTCATGGTAATTAATCATTATCTTCCTAGCAAAGGTCACTCATGGTAGTCAGTTCCTTCCTAGCAAGGGTCACTCATGGTAGTTAGTAATTATCTTCCTAGCAAAGGTCACTTATGGTAGTTAGTCATCTTCCTAGCAAGGGTCACTCATGGTAGTTAGCCATTATCTTCCTAACAAGGGTCACTCATGGTAGTTAGCCATTATCTTCCTAACAAGGGTCACTCATGGTAGTACCTTCCTAGCAAGGGTCACTCATGGTAGTTAGTACCTTCCTAGCAAGGATCACTCATGGTAGTTAGTTCCCTTCTACCAAGGGCCACTCATGGTAGTTAGTCATTATCTTCCTAGCAAGGGCCACTCATGGTAGTTAGTCATTATCTTCCTAGCAAGGGTCACTCATGGTAGTCATTATCTTCCTAGCAAGGGTCACTCATGGTAGTCATTATCTTCCTAGCAAGGGTCACTCATGGTAGTCATTATCTTCCTAGCAAGGGTCACTCATGGTAGTCAGCACCTTCCTAGCAAGGGTCACTCATGGTAGTTAGTCATTATCTTCCTAGCAAGGGTCACTCATGGTAGTCATTATCTTCCTAGCAAGGGTCACTCATGGTAGTCATTATCTTCCTAGCAAGGGTCACTCATGGTTGTTAGTACCTTTCTAGCAAGGGTCACTCATGTAGTTAGTCAGTACGTTCCTAACAAGGGTCACTCATGGCAGTTAGTCAGTACCTCCCTAGCAAGGTTCAGTCATGGCAGTCAGTCATTATCTTCCTAGCAAGGTTCAGTCATGGCAGTCAGTCATTATCTTCCTAGCAAGGTTCAGTCATGGCAGTCAGTCATTATCTTCCTAGCAAGGTTCAGTCATGGCAGTCAGTCATTATCTTCCTAGCAAGGTTCAGTCATGGCAATCAGTCATTATCTTCCTAGCAAGGTTCAGTCATGGCAGTCAGTCATTATCTTCCTAGCAAGGTTCAGTCATGGCAGTCAGTCATTATCTTCCTAGCAAGGTTCAGTCATGGCAGTCAGTCATTATCTTCCTAGCAAGGTTCAGTCATGGCAGTCAGTCATTATCTTCCTAGCAAGGTTCAGTCATGGCAGTCAGTCATTATCTTCCTAGCAAGGTTCAGTCATGGCAGTCAGTCATTATCTTCCTAGCAAGGTTCAGTCATGGCAGTCAGTTATTATCTTCCTAGCAAGGTTCAGTCATGGCAGTCAGTCATTATCTTCCTAGGAAGGTTCAGTCATGGCAGTCAGTCATTATCTTCCTAGCAAGGTTCAGTCATGACAGTCAGTCATTATCTTCCTAGCAAGGTTAAGTCATGGCAATCAGTCAGTACCTTCTTAGCAAGGTTCAGCCATTGTAGTCAGTCACTACCTTCCTAGCAAAGTTCAGTCCTGAGAGTCAATCTGTTACTGCTTGCTACTGCTTGACTGCTTACTGTCTGTTACTGCTGGGCTGCCTGCTATTGCTTGACTTAAAACTGCCTGCTACTATTGGACTGCATCTGTGTGTGTGTGCTAGTCTGCCACGTTGCTGCTGCTGCTGCTAGTACAGCTGCAAGTTTATTTACGTACATGTATGATAATTTACACAAATTATCATACATAATAACATGTGTAAATTACATAGGATGATCAAAAAATGTCGAAGTGACTTATTTCCACTGGGATTCCTATATTCATTTCTGGCTTCTCTCTATATCCTTCATTATTCACTTCGTTCTTGTTCTATATTTATTCTATGCCGTCTTCTTCCCCTTACTATGTTTCTATGTAATGCCTACTTGAACCAGCTATGTTGTTCTTGTACAAATGTACATTTCTTCCAGTCCCTGTTGTATGCTTCCTGTCTCCTGCCATCTCATAACAGGCTCACTCTATCACCATTTTCCCTACACTGATAGATAAGTAAGTTTTTGCCATGTTTTTCACTGTGTGTGTGTGTGTGTGTGTGTGTGTGTGTGTGTGTGTGTGTGTGTGTGTGTGTGTGTGTGTGTGTGTGTGTGTGTGTGTGTGTGTGTCTGTGTGTGTGTGTGTGTGTGTGTGTGTGTGTGTGTGTGTGTGTGTGTGTGTGTGTGTGTGTGTGTGTGTGTGTGTGTGTGTGTGTGTGTGTACATGCGTGAGGTGTGGCCACCAGGGTGCGCCAGAGGTCAAACAGAGGCCAGTAATTTCCCTGCACTCCAGCCACTCACTGGCCAGCCACTGGTCAATAACAACACTGTAGCCACCCTCCACACCTCCATACCTCCACACCTCCATACATCCACACCTCCATACCTCCACACCTCCAAACCTCCTTACATCCACATACTCTACACCTCAACAAACTCCATACTCTATACACCTCCACACCCTTCACACACTCCTACCTTAACACACTCCACACCCTCCAACCTCCACACGATGTGTGTATGTGTGCGTGTGTGTGTGTGTGTGTGTGTGTGTGTGTGTGTGTGTGTGTGTGTGTGTGTGTGTGTGTGTGTGTGTGTGTGTGTGTGTGTGTGTGTGTGCGCAAGTGTATGTGTCAGTACTCAATTGTACTCACCTAATTGTGGTTGCAGGGGTCGAGACTCAGCTCCTGGTACCCGCCTCTTCATTGAGTGCTACTAGGTCCTCTCTCTCCCTGGTCCATGAGCTTTATCATACCTCACCTTAAAGGTATGTATAGTTCCTGCCTCCACTACCCCGCTTGCTAGGCTATTCCACTTCCTGACTACTCTATGACTGAAAAAATACTTCCTAACATCCCTTTGATTCATCTGGGTTTTCAGCTTCCAATTGTGACCCCTTGTTTCTGTGTCCCCTCTCTGGAACATCCTATCTCTGTCCACCTTGTCTATTCCACGCAGTATTTTGTACGTCGTTATCATGTCTCCCTCCTGTCCTCCAGTGTCGTCAGGCAGATTTCCCTTAACCTTCCTTCGTAGGACAGTCCCCTTAGTTCTGGAGCTAACCTTGTCGTAATTTATTATTATTATTATTAGAATCAAGGGGGAGCGCTAAACCGGTAGGATTATGCAGCAACCTTGTCGCAAACCTTTGCACTTTGCAACCCGCACTTGATCGAGCACTTGACGTGCTTGATCAAGTGCGGGTTGTAAACAGTAGCTGCGTGCTCCAGTATGGGTCTGACGTACACGGTGTACAGTGTCTTGAACGATTCCTTACTAAGGTATCGGAACTCTATTCTTAGGTTTGCCAGGCGCACGTATGCTGCAGCAGTTATCTGGTTGATGTGTGCTTCCCGAGACGTGCTCGGTGTTATACTCACCCCAAGATCTTTCTCCTTGAGCGAGGTTTGCAATCTTTGGCCACTTAGCCTATACTCCGTCTGCGGTCTTCTTTGCCCTTCCCCAATCTTCATGACTTACATTTGGCGGGGTTAAATTCGAGGAGCCAGTTGCCGGACCAGGTGTCCAGCCTGCCCAGGCCCCTCTGAAGTCCTGCCTGATCTTCATCTGATTTAATTCTCCTCATTAACTTCACATCATCTGCGAACAGGGACACTTCTGAGTCTAACCCTTTCATCATGTCATTCAGGACCGACCCCTGTGGGACCCCGCTCGTCACAGGTACCCAGTGTGATTTCTCATCACGTACCATGACTCGTTGTTGCCTCCCTGTCAGGTAGTGCCCTGGAGGTTACCTGGAGGTTACCTGGAGGTTATTCCGGGGATCAACGCCCCCGCGGCCCGGTCCACGACCAGGCCTCCCGATGGATCAGGGCCTGATCAACTAGGCTGTTACTGCTGGCCGCACGCAGTCCAACGTACGAGCCACAGCCCGGCTGATCCGGCACTGACTTTAGGTATCTGTCCAGCTCTCTCTTGAAGGCAGCCAGGGGTTTATTGGCAATTCCCCTAATGCTTGATGGGAGGCTGTTGAACAGTTTTGGGCCCCGGACACTTATGGTGTTTTCTCTTAGTGTACCAATGGCGCCTCTACTTTTTATTGGGGGCATTTTGCATCGCCTGCCCAGTCTTTGACTTTCGTAGGGAGTGATTTCTGTGTGCAGATTTGGGACCATTCCTTCCAAGATTTTCCAAGTGTAGATTATGATATATCTCTCCCTCCTGCGTTCCAACGAGTACAAGTCAAGTGCTTCCAAGCGTTCCCAGTAGTTAAGGTGCTTGACAGAACTTATACGTGCAGTAAAGGATCTCTGTACACTCTCTAGATCTGCGATTTCACCTTTTTTGAATGGAGATGTTAATGTACAGCAGTATTCCAGCCTAGAGAGAACAAGTGATTTGAAAAGGATCATCATGGGCTTGGCATCTCTCGTTTTGAAAGTTCTCATTATCCATCCTATCATTTTCTTTGCACGTGCGATCGTGGCACTGTTGTGATCCTTGAAAGTGAGATCCTCAGACATTACTACTCCCAGGTCCCTTACATTATTTTTCCGCTCTATTGTATGGCCGGAGTCAGTAGTATACTCTGTTCTAGTTATTATCTCCTCCAGTTTTCCATAACGGAGTAGTTGGAATTTGTCCTCATTGAACATCATATTGTTTACCGTTGCCCACTGGAAAACTTTGTTTATATCTTCTTGTTATTCGCGCCTGATCCTCAAGCTTCTGCACTAATCTCTTCTGAAGAACTGTGTGTGTGTGTGTGTGTGTGTGTGTGTGTGTGTGTATGTGTGTGTACTCACCTATTTGTACTCACCTATTTGTGGTTGCAGGGGTCGAGTCCTAGCTCCTGGCCCAGCCTCTTCACCGGTTGCTACTAGGCCCTCTCTCTCCCCGCTCCTTGAGCTTTATCAAACCTCGTCTTAAAACTGTGTATGGTTCCTGCCTCCACTACGTCATTTTCTAGGCTATTCCACTGCCTTACAACTCTATGACTGAAGAAATACTTCCTACTATCTCTCTGACTCATTTGTGTCTTCAACTTCCAATTGTGGCCTCTTGTTTCTGTGTCCCCTCCCTGGAACATCCTGTCTTTGTCCACCTTGTCTATTCCACGCAGTATTTTATATGTCGTTATCATGTCTCCCCTGACCCTCCTGTCCTTCAGTGTCGTCAGGCCGATTTCCCTTAATCTTTCTTCATAGGACATTCCCCTTAGCTCTGGAACTAACCTTGTCGCAAACCTTTGTACTTTCTCTAGTTTCTTGACGTGCTTTATCAAGTGCGGGTTCCAAACAGGTGCTGCATACTCCAGTATGGGCCTGACATACCCCTTAGCTCTGGAACTAACCTTGTCGCAAACCTTTGTACTTTCTCTAGTTTCTTGACGTGCTTTATCAAGTGCGGGTTCCAAACAGGTGCTGCATACTCCAGTATGGGCCTGACATACACGGTGTACAGTGTCTTGAATGATTCCTTACTAAGGTATCGGAATGCTGTTCTCAGGTTTGCCAGGCGCCCATATGCTGCAGCAGTTATCTGATTGATGTGTGCTTCCGGAGACATGCTCGGTGTTATACTCACCCCAAGATCTTTCTCCTTGAGTGAGGTTTGCAGTCTTTGGGCACCTAGCCTATACTCTGTCTGTGGTCTTCTGTGCCCTTCCCCTATCTTCATGACTTTGCATTTGGCAGGATTAAATTCGAGAAGCCATTTGCTGGACCAGGTGTCCAGTCTGTCCAGGTCTCTTTGAAGTCCTGCCTGGTCCTCATCAGATTTAATTCTCCTCATTAACTTCACATCATCTGCAAACAGGGACACTTCTGAGTCTAACCCTTCCGTCATGTCGTTCACATATACCAAAAATAGCACTAGTCCTAGGACCGACCCCTGTGGGACCCCGCTCGTCACAGGTGCCCACTGTGATACATCATTACGTACCATGACTCGTTGTTGCCTCCCTATCAGGTATTCTCTGATCCATTGCAGTGCCCTTCCTGTGTGTGTGTGTGTGTGTGTGTGTGTGTGTGTGTGTGTGTGTGTGTGTGTGTCTGTGTGTGTCTGTGTGTGTGTGTCTGTGTGTGTACTCACCTATTTGTACTCACCTATTTGTGGTTGCAGGGGTCGAGTCCTAGCTCCTGGCCCCGCCTCTTCACGGGTTGCTACTAGGCCCTCTCTCTCCCCGCTCCATGAGCTTTATCAAACCTCGTCTTAAAACTGTGTATGGTTCCTGCCTCCACTACGTCATTTTCTAGGCTATTCCACTGCCTTACAACTCTATGACTGAAGAAATACTTCCTACTATCTCTCTGACTCATTTGTGTCTTCAACTTCCAATTGTGGCCTCTTGTTTCTGTGTCCCCTCCCTGGAACATCCTGTCCTTGTCCACCTTGTCTATTCCACGCAGTATTTTATATGTCGTTATCATGTCTCCCCTGACCCTCCTGTCCTCCAGTGACGTCAGGCCGATTTCCCTTAATCTTTCTTCATAGGACATTCCCCTTAGCTCTGGAACTAACCTTGTTGCAAACCTTTGTACTTTCTCTAGTTTCTTGACGTGCTTTATCAAGTGCGGGTTCCAAACAGGTGCTGCATACTCCAGTATGGGCCTGACATACACGGTGTACAGTGTCTTGAATGATTCCTTACTAAGGTATCGGAATGCTGTTCTCAGGTTTGCCAGGCGCCCATATGCTGCAGCATATGTGTGTGTGTGTGTGTGTGTGTATGTGTGTGTGTGTGTATGTGTGTGTGTGTGTGTGTGTGTGTGTGTGTGTGTGTGTGTGTGTGAAGATGGCAGACGAGTGCTCAAACAGATGCTGGAACTAGTCACATGTGGGATGAAATGGTATAGATTTAGGTGTTGAACATTACAGCCAGTGTGTGGTCAGGAGCTGTGTACTGTTAAGAATAAGAATTTTGACATGATATATAGTTGTACAAAGGAATATAATAGTTGGGTGAACATGATAAAAACAAAGTAAAATGCTAAGAAGAGGAGAGAGACTTGAGACTAACATGACGTCACAGAGAGAGAGTATTGTCCACCTCACCACCCCTGTTACTCCTCCCGTCCCCCAGCAAGGGCTGCGGGACGGGAAGACGAGGTGAGCTAAACAACACCATCACACAATAAGAACATGAAAGAAGGAAACAAGTTCTAGCAGCTTTGTAAAATTGATGAACAGTGAATCTATAACTGAGGCCCATAGGAATGTGTAGCAAACTGTCTCGTTAACGATCTAGTTAGGCTGGCATAGACCTATGTCTGTCCTAATACATTTACCTATGGCAAAGTAGCAAGGTGGAAGACATATAGGTATATCCTAGTATCTGTCTGAATTTATATATATATATATATATATATATATATATATATATATATATATATATATATATATATATTCGCGCTCCCCCCAACAACTACAAACAATCGCACTGGGATGGTCCAATAGTGGAAAATATAGCCTCAACGATGCTTCAGAGTGTGTCAGGGAAGGATAGAGCCCGCCTGTTGGCAGTGAGAGCCCCTCATGCTGGGGACTTTCTGTTGGCTGTTCCCAACTCCAGCCTTGGCACACGCCTCGACCCACAGACCATCCGCATCGGTGTTGCCCTTCGACTTGCCGCCCCTATTCTCGCCGAACACAGGTGCATTTGTGGCAGTGAAGCAGCAGACCGATTCGGGTACCATAGTCTTGTGTGCCGTAAATCCGAGGGAAAAATTGCAAGACATGAGGAGGTTAATAACATTATCAAGAGGAGCCTCACAACAGCTGGATGCCCAGCAGTAAGGGAGCCACCCCAACTATGCATATCTGATGGCAGCCAGAAGCGCCCAGATGGTATCACCCTTCAAGCCTGGAGATATGAGAAGCAGGTGGTGTGGGACTATACATGTGCATCTACCTTGGCTGATACCTATCTCCAATACACCAGGGAGGAAGGAGGGGCAACTGCCAGCTTCAGGGAGTCCCAAAAGTCTAGAAAATATGGAGAACTTGCCCATCATTATATGTTTGTTCCCATAGGCTCAGAGACCCTTGGCTCATGGGGAAAGAGTGCATCTAAATTCCTTAAGGAGCTGGGAAAAAGACTCATCAGGGTAACTAGGGATCCCAGGGCAGCTAGTTTTCTGTTCCAGCGGCTCAGTACGGCTGTTCAAAGGGGTAATGCCTGCTGTATTTTGGGCACACGCCCCAGCTCTGAGGAGCTGGATGAGATTTTCGCCTTATAATCGGTGATACACACGTAACAACATGTACCTTATATGCCACCTTTATATCAATAATGTATCTCTTAAATCTTCTGTACCATATTATGTAATAAAATATTCCTATTGGTAAAAAAAATATATATCAAAAGATGGGGTGGTAGGGGAAGTGGAATATTCAAACGGCTTCAGGAAGAAATCCAAATATTCTTCCTTGAAGCCTTTTTATCCACTTCTCCGAGGCTATGGGTCCCACAATTTACACCAGAGGTGGACCCCATCCTCTATATATATATATATATATATATATATATATATATATATATATATATATATATCTATCTATATATATATATATATATATATATATATATATATATATATATGCAAAACAACCACTCTGAAAGAATAGAGAAATTCCAAGCGCTTTCGTGACTACTCACATTATCAAGGAACTTGATAATGTCAGTAGTCATGAAAGCGCTTGGAATTTCTCTATTCTATCAGAGTGGTTGTTTTGCATATTCTGAAATCACCTGTTTACTGTGATCTTATTGCATATATATATATATATACATATATATATATATATATATATATATATATATATATATATATATATATATATATATATATATATATATATATATATAATGTCCAGTAAACCATGATTGTTACAATAATGTGACGAGGCAGAATTCATGCATAACAGTTACATAATAGATATAGTACTCTGGTACCTGGTAAATCATGATAAAGCACGGCCATCAAACCACTAAAATAAGTTATTACAACAGTTGCTATAACCGAGTTTTAAATGAATGATAGTGTTCTCTAGGTAAAGAAAACGTAGGGAACAAGTGAAGGAAGAGAATATGGAAACAGAGTCTAACAGTTCTGGTGCTTCAACATATGGAGGTCACCATTTTGATGCCATGGTAGTTATAAGATACTATAAGAGCGAAAGGTGGTCGAACTTTGACATGAGAGGTCCGACAGCGACCCGTTCAGAAACTAACTCTTATTAAGGTGCAGCATTGCACAAAGAGCAGTCAGGAGATCTAAAACTCTCGTCTAAGATTGTGAATAGACTCTACTAAATATGAATCTAATCTGTATTATCCTCGACTAGTGTTATACACAGTATGACTGTCAGGTTTTAGAAAATGAACACCCGATTGTGTTCCTCTCTATGGTTGAACTGTTTGGAACAATGACAGGCTTGTCCCCAGTTCAGTAAATAGCTACACATTCAAACCTGGAAAAAAATAGCATTCGACTCCTGGCCAGCCCTGAGTACTGGAGTTTCGATAATGTAACTTCCAGTGGTTTACCTGACTGCTAAACGTGTGGCAGGTCACAGCTATTGCAAGAAGTCTTGTACATTCACATGCAGGTTGGTGCACTCTCGCTTAACCAACTCGTTGGTGTACTGTCGCTTAGCCTACTGGTTAGTGCACTCTCACTTAACCTACTGGTTGGTGCACTCTCACTTAACCTACTGGTTGGTGCACTCTCACTTAACCGACTGGTTGGTGCACTCTCACTTAACCTACTGGTTGTTGCACTCTCACTTAACCTACTGGTTGGTGCACTCTCAACCTACTGCTTGGTGCACTCTCACTTAACCTACTGGTTGGTGCAGTCTCACTTAACCTACTGGTTGGTGCACTCTCAACCTACTGCTTGGTGCACTCTCACTTAACCTACTAGTTGGTGCACTCTCACTCAACCTACTGGTTGGTGCACTCTCACTTAACCTACTAGTTGGTGCACTCTCACTCAACCTACTGGTTGGTGCACTCTCACTTAACCTACTAGTTGGTGAACTCTCACTTAACTTACTGGTTGGTGCACTCTCGCTTAACTTACTGGTTGGTGCACTCTCACTCAACCTACTGGTTGGTGCACTCTCACTTAACTTACTGGTTGGTGCACTCTCACATAACCTACTGGTTGGTGCACTCTCACTTAACCTACTGGTTGGTGCACTCTCACATAACCTACTGGTTGGTGCACTCTCACTTAACTTACTGGTTGGTGCACTCTCACTTAACTTACTGGTTGGTGCACTCTCACTTAACTTACTGGTTGATGCACTCTCACTTAACTTACTGGTTGGTGCACTCTCACATAACCTACTGGTTGGTGCACTCTCACTCAACCTACTGGTTGGTGCACTCTCACTTAACCTACTGGTTGGTGCACTCTCACTTAACTTACTGGTTGGTGCACTCTCACATAACCTACTGGTTGGTGCACTCTCACTCAACCTACTGGTTGGTGCACTCTCACTTAACCTACTGGTTGGTGCACTATCACTCAAACTACTGGTTGGTGCACTCTCACTCAACCTACTGGTTGGTGCACTCTCACTTAACCTACTGGTTGGTGCACTCTCACTTAACCTTATTGTTGGTGCACTCTCACTAAACCTACTGTTTGGTGCACTCTCACTTAACCTACTGGTTGGTGCACTCTCATTTAACGTACCTGTCGGTGCACTCTCACTTAACCTAATGGTTGGTGCGCTCTCACTTTACGTACTAGTTGTGCACTCTCACTTAACCTACTGGTTGGTGCACTCTCACTTAACCACCTGGTTGGTGCACTCTCACTTAACCTACTAGTTGTGCACTCTCACTTAACCTTATGGTTGGTGCACTCTCCCTAAACCTACTGGTCGGTGCATTGTCCCTTAACCTACTGGTTGGTGCACTCTCATCTAACGTACCGGTTGTTGCACTCTCACTTAACCTACTGCTTGGTGCACTCTCACTTAACCTATTGGTTGGTGCACTCTCACTTAACCTACTGGTTGGTGCACTCTCAGTTAACCTACTGGTTGGTGCACTCTCACTTAACCTAGTGGTTGGTGCACTCTCACTTAACTTACTGCTTGGTGCACTCTCACTTAACCTAGTGGTTGGTGCACTCTCACTTAACCTACTGGTTAGGGCACTCTCACTTAACCTACTGGTTGGTGCACTCTCACTTAACCTATTGGTTGGTGCACTCTCAGCCTACTGGATGGTGCACTCTCACTTAACCTATTGGTTGGTACACTCTCACTTAACCTACTGGTTGGTGCACTCTCGCTTAACCTACTGGTTGGTGCACTTTCACTTAACCTACTGGTTGGTGCACTCTCGCTTAACCTACTGCTTGGTGCACTCTCACTTAACCTATTGGTTGGTGTACTCTCACTTAACCTACTGGTTGGTGCACTCTCACTTAACCTACTGCTTGGTGCACTCTCACTTTACGTACTAGTTGTTCACTCTCACTTAAGCTACTGGTTGGTGCACTCTCAGTTAACCTACTGCTTGGTGCACTCTCACTTAACCTATTGGTTGGTGCACTCTCAGTTAACCTACTGGTTGGTGCACTCTCACTTAACCTACTGGTTGGTGCACTCTCAGTTAACCTACTGGTTGGTGCACTCTCACTTAACCTACCGTTTGGTGCACTCTCACTTAACTTACTGCTTGGTGCACTCTCACTTAACCTACTGCTTGGTGCACTCTCACTTAACCTACTGGTTGGTGCACTCTCACTTAACCTACTGGTTGGTGCACTCTCAGTTAACCTACTGGTTGGTGCACTCTCACTTAACCTACTGGTTGGTGCACTCTCACTTAACCTACTGGTTGGTGCACTCTCACTTAACCTACTGGTTGGTGCACTCTCACTTAACCTACTGGTTGGTGCACTCTCACTTAACCTACTGGTTGGTGCACTCTCACTTAACCTACTGGTTGGTGCACTCTCACTTAACCTACTGGTTGGTGCACTCTCACTTAACCTACTGGTTGGTGCACTCTCACATAACCTACTGGTTGGTGCACTCTCACTTAACCTACTGCTTGGTGCACTCTTACTTAACCTACTGGTTGGTGCACTCTCACTTAACCTACTGGTTGGTGCACTCTCACTTAACCTACTGGTTGGTGCACTCTCACTTAACCTACTGGTTGGTGCACTCTCACTTAACCTACTGGTTGGTGCACTCTCAGTTAACCTACTGGTTGGTGCACTCTCACTTAACCTACTGGTTGGTGCACTCTCACTTAACTTACTGCTTGGTGCACTCTCACTTAACCTACTGGTTGGTGCACTCTCACTTAACCTACTGGTTGGTGCACTCTCACTTAACCTACTGGTTGGTGCACTCTCACTTAACCTACTGGTTGGTGCACTCTCACTTAACCTACTGGTTGGTGCACTCTCAACCTACTGGTTGGTGCACTCTCACTTAACCTACTGGTTGGTGCACTCTCACTTAACCTACTGGTTGGTGCACTCTCACTTAACCTACTGGTTGGTGCACTCTCACTTAACCTACTGGTTGGTGCACTCTCACTTAACCTACTGGTTGGTGCACTCTCACTTAACCTACTGGTTGGTGCACTCTCACTTAACCTACTGGTTGGTGCACTCTCACTTAACCTACTGGTTGGTGCACTCTCACTTAACCTACTGGTTGGTGCACTCTCACTTAACCTACTGGTTGGTGCACTCTCACTTAACCTACTGGTTGGTGCACTCTCACTTAACCTACTGGTTGGTGCACTCTCACTTAACCTACTGGTTGGTGCACTCTCACTTAACCTACTGGTTGGTGCACTCTCACTTAACCTACTGGTTGGTGCACTCTCACTTAACCTACTGGTTGGTGCACTCTCACTTAACCTACTGGTTGGTGCACTCTCACTTAACCTACTGGTTGGTGCACTCTCACTTAACCTACTGGTTGGTGCACTCTCACTTAACCTACTGGTTGGTGCACTCTCACTTAACCTACTGGTTGGTGCACTCTCACTTAACCTACTGGTTGGTGCACTCTCACTTAACCTACTGGTTGGTGCACTCTCACTTAACCTACTGGTTGGTGCACTCTCACTTAACCTACTGGTTGGTGCACTCTCACTTAACCTACTGGTTGGTGCACTCTCACTTAACCTACTGGTTGGTGCACTCTCACTTAACCTACTGGTTGGTGCACTCTCACTTAACCTACTGGTTGGTGCACTCTCACTTAACCTACTGGTTGGTGCACTCTCACTTAACCTACTGGTTGGTGCACTCTCACTTAACCTACTGGTTGGTGCACTCTCACTTAACCTACTGGTTGGTGCACTCTCACTTAACCTACTGGTTGGTGCACTCTCACTTAACCTACTGGTTGGTGCACTCTCACTTAACCTACTGGTTGGTGCACTCTCACTTAACCTACTGGTTGGTGCACTCTCACTTAACCTACTGGTTGGTGCACTCTCACTTAACCTACTGGTTGGTGCACTCTCACTTAACCTACTGGTTGGTGCACTCTCACTTAACCTACTGGTTGGTGCACTCTCACTTAACCTACTGGTTGGTGCACTCTCACTTAACCTACTGGTTGGTGCACTCTCACTTAACCTACTGGTTGGTGCACTCTCACTTAACCTACTGGTTGGTGCACTCTCACTTAACCTACTGGTTGGTGCACTCTCACTTAACCTACTGGTTGGTGCACTCTCACTTAACCTACTGGTTGGTGCACTCTCACTTAACCTACTGGTTGGTGCACTCTCACTTAACCTACTGGTTGGTGCACTCTCACTTAACCTACTGGTTGGTGCACTCTCACTTAACCTACTGGTTGGTGCACTCTCACTTAACCTACTGGTTGGTGCACTCTCACTTAACCTACTGGTTGGTGCACTCTCACTTAACCTACTGGTTGGTGCACTCTCACTTAACCTACTGGTTGGTGCACTCTCAGTTAACCTACTGGTTGGTGCACTCTCACTTAACCTACTGGTTGGTGCACTCTCACTTAACCTACTGGTTGGTGCACTCTCACTTAACCTACTGGTTGGTGCACTCTCAGTTAACCTACTGGTTGGTGCACTCTCACTTAACCTACTGGTTGGTGCACTCTCACTTAACCTACTGGTTGGTGCACTCTCACTTAACCTACTGGTTGGTGCACTCTCAGTTAATCTACTGGTTGGTGCACTCTCACTGGTTGGTGCACTCTCACTTAACCTACTGGTTGGTGCACTCTCACTTAACCTACTGGTTGGTGCACTCTCACTTAACCTACTGGTTGGTGCACTCTCACTTAACCTACTGGTTGGTGCACTCTCAGTTAACCTACTGGTTGGTGCACTCTCACTTAACCTACTGGTTGGTGCACTCTCACTTAACCTACTGGTTGGTGCACTCTCACTTAACCTACTGGTTGGTGCACTCTCACTTAACCTACTGGTTGGTGCACTCTCACTTAACCTACTGGTTGGTGCACTCTCACTTAACCTACTGGTTGGTGCACTCTCACTTAACCTACTGGTTGGTGCACTCTCACTTAACCTACTGGTTGGTGCACTCTCACTTAACCTACTGGTTGGTGCACTCTCACTTAACCTACTGGTTGGTGCACTCTCACTTAACCTACTGGTTGGTGCACTCTCACTTAACCTACTGGTTGGTGCACTCTCACTTAACCTACTGGTTGGTGCACTCTCACTTAACCTACTGGTTGGTGCACTCTCACTTAACCTACTGCTTGGTGCACTCTCACTTAACCTACTGGTTGGTGCACTCTCACTTAACCTACTGGTTGGTGCACTCTCACTTAACCTACTGGTTGGTGCACTCTCACTTAACCTACTGCTTGGTGCACTCTCACTTAACCTACTGGTTGGTGCACTCTCACTTAACCTACTGGTTGGTGCACTCTCACTTAACCTACTGGTTGGTGCACTCTCACTTAACCTACTGCTTGGTGCACTCTCACTTAACCTACTGGTTGGTGCACTCTCACTTAACCTACTGGTTGGTGCACTCTCACTTAACCTACTGGTTGGTGCACTCTCACTTAACCTACTGGTTGGTGCACTCTCACTTAACCTACTGCTTGGTGCACTCTCAGTTAACCTACTGGTTGGTGCACTCTCACTTAACCTACTGGTTGGTGCACTCTCACTTAACCTACTGCTTGGTGCACTCTCAGTTAACCTACTGGTTGGTGCACTCTCACTTAACCTACTGGTTGGTGCACTCTCACTTAACCTACTGCTTGGTGCACTCTCACTTAACCTACTGGTTGGTGCACTCTCACTTAACCTACTGGTTGGTGCACTCTCACTTAACCTACTGGTTGGTGCACTCTCACTTAACCTACTGGTTGGTGCACTCTCAACCTACTGGTTGGTGCACTCTCACTTAACCTACTGGTTGGTGCACTCTCACTTAACCTACTGGTTGGTGCACTCTCACTTAACCTACTGGTTGGTGCACTCTCACTTAACCTACTGGTTGGTGCACTCTCACTTACCCTACTGGTTGGTGCACTCTCACTTAACCTACTGGTTGGTGCACTCTCACTTAACCTACTGGTTGGTGCACTCTCACTTAACCTACTGGTTGGTGCACTCTCACTTACCCTACTGGTTGGTGCACTCTCACTTAACCTACTGGTTGGTGCACTCTCACTTAACCTACTGGTTGGTGCACTCTCACTTAACCTACTGGTTGGTGCACTCTCACTTAACCTACTGGTTGGTGCACTCTCACTTAACCTACTGGTTGGTGCACTCTCACTCTCACTATGTTTTAAATACCTACATTAATATTAAACAATTTAGAAATATTGGGAAAAGCAGAGAAGTTCTCACTTGAAGGTATCACAACCATAATAAATAAACATACATGCATACATACATACATACATACATATGTATATATATACAGTGGTCCCTTGCTTTTCGTAGTTCTCGGCAATCGTAAATTTCGCCAATCATAGGGGTATTTTCGTATGAACATGGACTCGCTTTTCATAGGTTGACTCGCGAATAGTAGTTCGTCCAGGACGCTTACGCACGGTGTGAGCCGGGGAGGCCTCCCTACCTAGCCAGTCTGGCATTGTTTACCAGTGAGTGAAGGTCCCCTCAAGTGCTCCTACGAAATATTTCATAATATTCCACTCATTTTAGTGCTTGCAAGTACTAAATAAGCTACCATGGCTCCAAAGAAAGCTCCTAGTGCCAAGCCTGTGGTAAAGAAGGTGAGAAATATGTACAGTGACAAAGTCTTGTACCATTTTAGGGAAGTGTTAAAGAGACGCCAGAAACAGAGCTCTCTCCACAGTTACTTTGCGAGACAGGACTAGAGTGACTCTCAAGGTGGTCCTAGTGGCATTAAGAAACAGAGAAGAGAAGCAACCCCAGAGAAGCAATTGGTACCTGAGGTGTTGCTGGAAGGGGATTCCCCTTCCAAACTGTAACCAATCCAATCTCTCTCCTCCTCCAGTCTCCCATACACTAAGAAGAATCTCCAATAAAGGTAAGTGTTATGCTGTTAATGTTTCATTCATCATTTCCCATTGTATTGTTTATGTACTACATGTATATTTCATGTAAAAAAATTTTTTGTTTTAATACTTCTGAGTGTCAGAAACGGATTAATTGTATTTACATTATTTCTTATGGGGAAATTGATTCGCAAATCGTAAATTTAGTTTATAGTAGCTCCTCCAGGAACGGATTAATTACGAAAAACGAGGGACCACTGTATATATATATATATATATATATATATACAGTGGTCCCTCGGCACGACATATATATATGTCGTGCCGAATAGGTAAAATTGGTCAGTTAGCAGAAACTCATTTAAAATTAACTTCTTTCTAAATTTTCTCATATACGCTTAAAGATATATTTTTTCATTTATATTAACGAAAAAATTAATAATTTTGTACCAAAAGAACTTTAGAAAACTTACCTAACCTTATTATAACAAGCGCAATTTAATTTTGCCTAATCCAACTAAATATATTTTAGATAAGGTTACAATATTTGATAATAAACAAACACAATGACATATGTTTTTTTCGTTATGTTCAGAATGATTTTTGAGAAATTATAGCATACAGAAATTTTCGTTTACTTTATTCGGCAAGAAGAGCTTAGCTATTTAAGCCAACGTCGCAAGTTTTACCTGCAAGTGGCCTGCGAGGTCACCCGACCTGTTTGTGACTTCTTTCTTTGGGAGTACGTGAAGAGCACCACTACCTGCAACCCTGGAGGAGCTGAAAATTTCGATCACTGAAGCAGTTCGCGTGATAACAACAGATATGCTGCAGAGCGTCAGGACCGAACTGGACTATCACATCGATGTTTGCCGAGCAACCAGAGGGGCACACACTGAGTACCTTTAATGCTACCCTATACCACATGAAACTAAAGGAAATTCTGCATCTGAAGCTACTAACTGTGAAAGATTATTACAATAAAGTTACATGCTATATATATGATATCTTCCACGCCTCGGGCAATTGTCCAGTTTCGATACAGTTATTGAAGATTTCTTCTAGCAGTACACACAGTTCCTCTGTTCCTTCTCTCAGTATCCATGGAGATATGTTATCTGGGCCCACCGCTTTTGAGGTATCTAGTTCACCTAGCAGTTTCTTCACCTCTTCCTTTGTTATGTGTATTGTGTCCAGCACCTGCTGGTGCACCCTATCTCCACAGTTTGCTGGCAGCATTCCTGACTTTACTGTGAATACTTCTCTAAATCTTGTGTTAAGTTCATCACATACTTCTTGGTCACTCTTTCCTCAGCCTGATTACCTGGTCCTTGACTGTTGTTTTTCTCCTAATGTGACTGTATAACAACTTTGGTTAATATTTGACTTTTGATGATATGTCGTTCTCGTATTGCCTCTGGGTCTCTCTCCTTATCCCTGCATATTCGTTTCTGGTTCTTCTGCTCAACTTCGAGTTTTCTTGAGTCCTTTGCCTTCTATACCTTTTCCATGTTCTAGCACACTTGGCTTTGGCCTCTTTACACCTCCAGTTAAACCATGGGCTCACTTTGGTCTTACCATTTTTTCTGTTACCCTTTGCACTTAGTGATCACTAGTTCTACTACTGTCTTTCCATCTAGTTCTCTTTCCCACTGCACTTCATGCAGGAAGCATCTCAAGCCTATGTAGTCCCCTTTTTTGAAGTTTGGTTTCTCTTGTTCTTCTCATGCTGCTGCATTCTCAACTGTTAACTCTGCAAGGTATTCAAAACTCAGGACATCATCATCACTAGCATCAAGGGGTCTTTCGTGGGTGATATCCCCTATGTCTGAACTATTCAAGGTGAATATGAGATCCAGCCTTGCTGCAACATCCTCTCCACTCTCTCTCTAGTTGTATCCCTAACATGTTGGTGCATGAAGTTCTCCAATACAGTCTCCAACATCTTAGCCCTCCATGTTTCTTGTCCCCCATGTGACTCTAGGTTTTCCCAGTTTCTCTAGGATTGAAATCCCCCATTATGAGTAATTTTGTCCTACCCATATGAGCCCTCCTGGCCACTTCAGCTAGTGTATCCACCATTGCCCTATTGGCCTCCTGCTGTTC
Source organism: Cherax quadricarinatus (assembly GCF_038502225.1). NCBI lineage: Eukaryota > Metazoa > Arthropoda > Malacostraca > Decapoda > Parastacidae > Cherax > Cherax quadricarinatus. The sequence continues at coordinate 46,599,448 of NC_091298.1, forward strand.
AGTGGTGGGTTATACATCACTGCTATCATCACCTTTAGACCCCCAGTCTGAAGTGTTCCTACAATGATGTCGTCTATTTCCCTTCCGTCCATTCCTCCCATTTCCTGAAAACTCCACTGGATTTTTACGAGCAGTGCTACTTCTCTGACTCCCCTGTTCTCTCTGTCTTTCCTCAGGATCTGATATCCAGGTGGAAAGATTGGAGCTGTTATCATCTCTGTAAGTTTTCTCTGTTAGTGCTATGATGTCAGGCGATGCATCAGTGATTCATTCTAGCCACTTCACTTATTTGTTATTCCATCTGCAGTGGTGTACCATACCATTAGCTTCCTTTCCATTACTGTATTTTGGGAGATGGAAGAGGAAGGTGCAGGCTGGGGATGTGGGAGGCAGGGCAGACTATTATGGGAGGCTGCTGTGATTGCAAAATTAGTGCTTAGGGGAAGGGGCTACGAAGTGTGATTTGTTTCCCGTTATTGTGTTTGGTTGCTATGGGGTGGAAGAGGTTGACGGAATTCTGTAATCATTTGTGTTTGATGTTCCCCCAAAGGACGAGCTTTCCTGTCTGTCATTGCCTGACCTGTCTCTCCTTCCACTGGTTTCGTCTTGCTCTCACTCTCGGTTATTCCTTTTTTTCGTGTTTTGTCGTGATTGAGGTACACTTGTTGATATTCTTGAGAGTCCTTTAACATTGGTTTCTGTTGTAGTATCCTGTTCTGTACCACTTCCATCTTTAATGTCAATTTGATTGGTCGATTTTTTTTCCTCGAATACCCCCAAGTCTGCGAAAATTTTCTACCTGAGACATGTCCTTCTGTCCTGTTATTGCAATGATGTTCTCAATCTCTTTTTCCTCCCAATGCTTTCTATCGTCATAGGTCTTCCCTTCAACCTCCTGCAGCCCATGAATAATTATTGGCCTCTCCCTCTCTTCTTCCCATTTATTTTGCCTCCATATCTCTGGATCTGGCTTAAGCATCTCCTTTGTTGTTTCCCTTATCATCTCCCAGACACCCTGATATTACTTCTGCAAAAGGCTTCTTAGCTCCATCCCCTCCTTCAGTCCACTCGCTACCTGCTGTTCCCATTTCAGTCACCTTGCTCCTTTCTGACCTCATCTTTACATCCTGCTTCAGCACATCCATTTATTCCTCCAGTCTTTGTATATTTGCCTCAGCTGCTACAGCTCGTGATTCTCACTTCTTGCTCTTTGCAGATAGCTTCTTTAACAAGTTATTGCAAAGCTCATTTAACCTTTTTTCCCATTCTTGATCCATTTTGTTCCTGAGCCTTTCTGCCCATTCTTCCTTCTCAGATCAGCCATCCTCGGTTCCCTTGCTGTCCTCCTTTTTGAGATCCCATTTTTTTTTATCCTGTAAGGATGTTCTAGCTCCTTCAGCTTTGTGTAAAAATGTGTGTGTGTGTGTGTGTATGTACTAATGTGTAAGGTAAGGTTTGTCTATGTGTATACGTGTGTGTATGTGTGTGTGTATGTGTGTTTATGTGTGTATGTGTGTGTATATATGTTTATATGGCTCCTATGTGTGTGTGTGTTCGTTTACATGCTTGTCTCAGTCTTTGAGAAAAGGGGAGAGTCATTTTAACACGCTAGACTACGCTACTATTTTGAAGATTATAGAATTATTTTTCACTCTATTGCTTATTAATATATAGTAATTTTTATTACTATAATACTTATTGGTGTACACGTGTGTTTGTATGTGTGTGCGCGTTTACTAGCCTGTCCTTTAAAAAAAAGGGGGGTCACTAGGGTACACAACTCTTCTGAAGAATTTAGATAACTTACTAAATATTGTCAGGGCTACCCCTATCTATCTCCTGGCACTGAAAGTTTGGGAGAGAGTAATGGTATAGCATACAACCAGCAGGGCGTGACACTGAGACTTGAGACATCAACCAAAATTGCTGCCACACACACATGCACACACAACACCAACAACTACCAGATTGTCTTAATTAATCAAAGGCATGTAGCCAAGTTCACTGTGGTTGGGTTGGTGATACTCAATGTAAAGTTTATATGCAGCGGCAGCAGCAGCAGCAGCAGCAGCAGCAGCAGCAGCAGCAGCAGCAGCAGCAGCAGCAGCAGCAGCAGCAGCAGCAGCAGCAGCAGCAGCAGCAACAACAACAACAACAGCAGCAGCAGCAGCAGCAGCAGCAGCAGCATCAGCAGCAGCAGCAGCAGCAGCAGCACCACCACCACCACCACCACCAACACGCTCAACTACTATCTTTACTACGTGATATGAGAGAGAGAGAGAGAGAGAGAGAGAGAGAGAGAGAGAGAGAGACGGGCAGAAAGCAGCAACTTTACTCTGGCTGTAATCTTCTCCAGAAAATCATTTCATCTGAGATCATTTATCCCCAGGACGACTCGAGTATGGAAAACATTCGTACAGCATAATGATGTCAACGAGATGAAGTCAGTTGATCAAATGAAAGTGTTGGCCCACAGATGGCTCCATCTTCATCCTGTTCCATACTTGTATGTTTCATAACAATAAAAATGCTTTCAAATGAGCTGATGTAGGTAACAGCTCTTAGCTTGTCAATAAAGTTAGGAATTCTTAACCTGTAAATAGCTTGTCAATAAAGCTAGGGATCCTTAGCCTAACCTTGTCAAACCCTGTGTAAAAAAAAGAGAGATAGAGAGAGAGAGAGGAGGGAGGGACTGATTTAGCATTTCTTGGATGCGTTAGAAGCCAGCAGACTAGGTGCTGATAACTGGTGGGGTAATGGCCCCTGAGGCCAGGTCCCGGACCAGTCCTCCTTCTTAATGATAAGTATATATGACCGCCAAGTAACTCTTCCTCCCTTACCAGAGAGCTGTAAGACAAAGGTATGCACAACATCACCTAAAAACAGCCTCCATCACAAAGGTGAACACCTCACCACCTCATCTAAAACCAGAAAGATTGAGTCATTAATAAGTATTGTGACGTAAGATGTGTTTGATACACTCCAACAGTACCGTTGTTGGCAGACTTACCAGCCTCCACTTACTTTTCTCTTCTTCCTAAATCATTCCTTGACAAGTGTTCTATATTGGACTATATAGTATATACCAGCCACCACTGTAATATACAAGTGTATTAACCCAGTTGCGTTTTACAAGCCAGTCAGTACACTGTTATACTCCAGCATATGTGACTTGGGAAGGTACTCCAGAGGGAGAGGAGCGGGGAAGTACTGGCTACCTGCCCCACCATTATATTGTACACTGGGCACAGTACTGTACAATAAACATAGTACTGTACACTGGCCACAATATTGTACACTGTCCACAGTATTGTACAGTGGCCCCAGAACTGTGCACTAGTCAGAGTACTGTACACTGGCCACAATACTATACACTGTCCACAGTATTGTACAGTGGCCCCAGAACTGTGCACTAGTCAGAGTACTGTACACTGGCCACAATACTATACACTGGACACAGTACTGTACACTGCCCACAGTACTGAACACTGGCCACAGTACTGTACACTGGCCACAGTATTGTACACTGGCCACAGTACTGTACACTGGCCACAGCATAGTACACTGGGCATAATATTGTACACTGGCCACAATATTGTACACTGTCCACAGTATTGTACAGTGGCCACAGAACTGTGCACTAGCCAGACTACTGTACACTGGCCACAATACTGTACACTGGACACAGTACTGTACACTGGCCACAGTATTGTACACTGGCCACAGTACTGTACACTGGCCACAGCATAGTACACTGGGCATAATATTGTACACTGGCCACAATATTGTACACTGTCCACAGTATTGTACAGTGGCCACAGAACTGTGCACTAGTCAGACTACTGTACACTGGCCACAATACTGTACACTGGACACAGTACTGTACACTGGCCACAGTACTGTACACTGGCCACAGTACTGTACACTGGCCACAGTATTGTACACTGGCCACAGTACTGTACACAGGGCACAGTATTGCACACTGGGCACAAAATTGTACACTGGGCAGACTATTGTACATTAGGCAGAGCATTGTACATTGGGCACAGTATTGTACACTGGGCACAGTATTGTACACTGGGCAGAGTATTGTACACTCGGCACAGTATTGTACACTGGACACAGTACTGTACACTGGGCACACTATTGTACACTATGCAGAGTATTGCACATTGGGCACAGTATTGTATACTGGGCACAGTATTGTACACTGGGCACAATATTGTACACTGGGCACAGTATTGTACACTGAGCAGAGTATTGAACACTGGGAACAATATTGTACACTGGGCACAGTATTGTACACTAGGAACAGTATTGAACACTGGGCACAATATTGTACACTGGGCACAATATTGTACACTGAACACAGCATTGAACACGGGGCACAATATTGTACACTGGGCACATTATTGTACACTTGGCACAATATTGTACACTGGGCACAATATTGTACACTGGGCACAACATTGTACACTGGGGACAGTACTGTACACTGGGCACAATATTTTACACTGGGAACAATATTGTACACTAGGCACAATATTGTACACTGGCACAGTACTGTACACTGGGCAAAATATTGTACACTGGGCACAGTACTGTACACTGGGCACAGTATTGTACAATGGGCACAGTATTGAACACTGGGCACAATACTGTACACTGGGCACAGTACTGTACACTGGGAACAGTACTGTACACTGTGAACAACATTGTACACTGCACACAGTATTGTACACTGGGCACAATATTGTACACTGGGCACAGTATTGTACACTGGGCACAATATTGTACACTGGGTACAATATTGCACACTGGGCACAGTACTGTTCACTGGGCACAATATTGTACACTGGGCACAATATTGTACACTGGGCACAGTACTGTACACTGGGCACAGCATTGTACACTGAGCACAATATTGTACACTGGGCACAGTATTGTACAATGGGAACAGTACTGTACACTGGGCACAATATTGTACACTGGACACAGTATTGTACAAGGGGTACAATATTGTACACTGGCCACAGTATTGTACACTGGGCACAATATTACACACTGGGCACAGTACTGTACACTGGGCACAATACTGTACACTGGGCACAATATTGTACACTAGGCACAATATTGTACACGGGGCACAGTACTGTACACTGGGCAAAGTATTGTACACTTTGCACATTACTGTACACTGGGCACAATATTGTACACTGGGCACAATATTGTACACTGGGCACAATATTGTACAATAGGCACAATATTGTACACTGGGCACAGTACTTAACACTGGGCAGAATACTGTACACTGGGCACAGTATTGTACACTTGGCACAGTACTGTACACTGGGCACAATATTGCACACTGGGCACAATATTGTACACTCGGCACAGTATTGTGCACTGGGCACAGTATTGTACACTGGGCACAATATTGTACACTGGGCACAGTATTGTACACTGGGTACAATATTATACACTGAACACAGTATTGTACACTGGGCACAGTATTGTACACTGGGCATAATATTGTACGCTGGGCACAGTACTGTACACTGCACACAATATTGCACACTGGGCACAGTTTTGTACACTGGACACAGTATTATACATTGGTCACAGTATTGTACGCTGGGCAAAATATTGTACACTGGGCACAATATTGTACACTGGGAACAGTATTGAACACTGGGCACAATATTGTACACTGGGCACAATATTGTACACTGGACAGAGTATTGAACACGGGGCACAATATTGTACACTGGGCACATTATTGTACACTTGGCACAATATTGTACACTCTGCACATTATTGTACACTTGGCACAATATTGTACACTGGGCACAATATTGTACACTGGGCACAATACTGTACACTAGGCACAATATTTTACACTGGCAACAATACTGTACACTAGGCAAAATATTGTACACTGGGCACAGTACTGTACACTGGGCAAAGTATTGTACACTAGGCACAGTACTGTACACTGGGCACAGTATTGCACACTGGGCACAGTATTGAACACTGGGAACAATATTGTACACTGGGCACAGTATTGTACACTGGGAACAGTACTGTACACTGGGAACAATATTGTACACTGGACACAGTATTGTACACTTGACACAATATTGTACACTGGGCACAGTATTGTACACTGGGCACAATATTGCACACTGGGCACAATATTGCACACTGGGCACAGTACTGTTCACTGGGCACAATATTGTACACTGGTCACAATATTGTACACTGGGCACAGTACTGTACACTGGGCACAACATTGTAAACTGGGCACAATACTGGACACTGAGCACAATATTGTACACTGGGCACAGTTTTGTACACTGGGAACAGTACTGTACACTGGGCACAATATTGTACACTGGACACAGTATTGTACACGGGGTACAATATTGTACACTGAACACAGTATTGTACACTGGGCACAATATTACACACTGGGCACAGTACTGTACACTGGGCACAATACTGTACACTGGGCACAATATTGTGCACTAGGCACAATATTGGAAACGGGGCACAGTACTGTACACTGGGCACAGTATTGTACACTGGGCACAGTATTGAACACTGGGAACAATATTGTACACTGGGCACAGTACTGTACACTGGGCACAGTATTGTACACTGGGCACAGTATTGAACACTGGGAACAATATTGTACACTGGGCACAGTATTGTACACTGGGAACAGTACTGTACACTGGGAACAATATTGTACACTGGACACAGTATTGTACACTTGACACAATATTGTACACTGGGCACAGTATTGTACACTGGGCACAATATTGCACACTGGGCACAATATTGCACACTGGGCACAGTACTGTTCACTGGGCACAATATTGTACACTGGTCACAATATTGTACACTGGGCACAGTACTGTACACTGGGCACAACATTGTAAACTGGGCACAATACTGGACACTGAGCACAATATTGTACACTGGGCACAGTTTTGTACACTGGGAACAGTACTGTACACTGGGCACAATATTGTACACTGGACACAGTATTGTACACGGGGTACAATATTGTACACTGAGCACAGTATTGTACACTGGGCACAATATTACACACTGGGCACAGTACTGTACACTGGGCACAGTACTGTACACTGGGCACAATATTGTACACTGGGCACAATATTGTACACTGGGCACAATATTGTACATTAGGCACAATATTGTACACTGGGCACAGTACTGAACACTGGGCACAATACTGTACACTGGGCACAGTATTGTACACTGGGCACAGTACTGTACACTGGGCACAATATTGCACACTGGGCACAATATTGTACACTCGGCACAGTATTGTGCACTGGGCACAGTATTGTACACTGGGCACAATATTGTACACTGGGCACAATACTGTACACTGAGCACAGTATTCTACACTGCGCACAGTATTGTACACTGGGCATAATATTGTACACTGGGCACAATATTGTACACTGGGCACAATATTGTACACTGGGCACAGTATTGAACACTGGGCACGATATTGTACACTGCGCACAGTATTGTACACTGGGCATAATATTGTACACTGAGCACAATATTGTACACTGGGCACAATATTGTACACTGGGCACAATATTGCACACTGGGCACAATATTGTACACTCGGCACAGTATTGTGCACTGGGCACAGTATTGTACACTGGGCACAATATTGTACACTGGGCACAGTATTGTACACTGGGCACAATATTGTACACTGGGCACAATATTGTACACTGGGCACAATATTGTACACTGGGCACAATATTGTACACTGGGAAAAGTATTGTACACTGCGCACAATATTGCACACTGGGCACAGTACTGTACACTGGACACAATATTGTACACTGGGCAAAATATTGTACACTAGGTACAATATTGTACACGGGGCACAGTACTGTACACTGGGCAAAGTATTGTACACTGGGCACAGTACTGTACACTGGGCACAATATTGCACACTGGGCACAATATTGTACACTGGGCACATTATTGTACATTAGGCACAATATAGTACACTAGGCACAGTACTGAACACTGGGCTCAATACTGTACACTGGGCACAGTATTGTACACTGGGCACAGTACTGTACACTGGGCACAATATTGTACACTGGGCACAATATTGTACACTGGGTACAGTATTGTACACTGGGCACAGTATTGTACACTGGGCACAATATTGTACACTGGGCACAATATTGTAAACTGGGCACAGTACTGTACACTGAGCACAGTATTGTACACTGTGCACAGTATTGTACACTGGGCATAATATTGTACACTGGGCACAGTACTGTACACTGGGCACAGTATTGTACACTGGGCACAGTACTGTACACTGGGCACAATATTTTACACTGGGAACAATATTGTACACTAGGCACAATATTGTACACTGGGCACAGTACTGTACACTGGGCAAAGTATTGTACACTGGGCACAGTACTGTACACTGGGAACAGTACTGTACACTGCGAACAATATTGTACACTGGACACAGTATTGTACAGTGGGCACAATATTGTACACTGGGCACAGTATTGTACACTGGGCACAATATTGCACACTGGGCACAGTACTGTACACTGGACACAATATTGTACACTGGGCAAAATATTGTACACTAGGTACAATATTGTACACGGGGCACAGTACTGTACACTGGGCAAAGTATTGTACACTGGGCACATTACTGTACACTGGGCACAATATTGCACACTGGGCACAATACTGTACACTGGGCACATTATTGTACATTAGGCACAATATAGTACACTGGGCACAGTACTGAACACTGGGCTCAATACTGTACACTGGGCACAATATTGTACACTGGGCACAATATTGTACACTGGGCACAATATTGTACACTGGGCACAATATTGTAAACTGGGCACAGTACTGTACACTGAGCACAATATTGTACACTGGGCACAGTATTGTACACTGGGCACAATATTGCACACTGGGCACAATATTGTACACTCGGCACAGTATTGTGCACTGGGCACAGTATTGTACACTGGGCACAATATTGTACACTGGGCACAGTATTGTACACTGGGCACAATATTGTACACTGGGCACAGTATTGAACACTGGGCACAATATTCTACACTGGGCACAATATTGTACACTGGGCACAATATTGTACACTGGGAAAAGTATTGTACACTGCGCACAATATTGCACACTGGGCACAGTACTGTACACTGGACACAATATTGTACACTGGGCAAAATATTGTACACTAGGTACAATATTGTACACGGGGCACAGTACTGTACACTGGGCAAAGTATTGTACACTGGGCACATTACTGTACACTGGGCACAATATTGCACACTGGGCACAATACTGTACACTGGGCACATTATTGTACATTAGGCACAATATAGTACACTGGGCACAGTACTGAACACTGGGCTCAATACTGTACACTGGGCACAGTGTTGTACACTGGGCACAGTACTGTACACTGGGCACAATATTGTACACTGGGCACAATATTGTACACTGGGTACAGTATTGTACACTGGGCACAGTATTGTACATTGGGCACAATATTGTACACTGGGCACAATATTGTAAACTGGGCACAGTACTGTACACTGAGCACAGTATTGTACACTGTGCACAGTATTGTACACTGGGCATAATACTGTACACTGGGCACAGTACTGTACACTGGGCACAGTATTGTACACTGAGCACAGTATTGTACACTGGGCACAATATTGTACACTGGGCACAATATTGTACACTGAGCACAGTACTGTAAACTGGGCACAATACTGTACACTGGGCACAATATTGTACAGTGCACAATATTGTACACTGGGCACAGTACTGAACACAATACTGTACACTGGGCACAGTATTGTACGCTGGGCACAATGTTGTACACTGGGCACAATCTTGTACACTGGGCACAGTATTGCACACTGGGCACCGTATTGCACACTCGGCACAGTATTGTACACTGAGCACAGTACTGCACACTGGGCACAATATTGCACACTGGGCACAGTATTGTACACTGGGCACAGTATTGTACATTGGGCACAGTATTGTACACAGGGCACAGTATTGTACACTATGCAGAGTGAACATTAAAATGGTATAAAATACCGACAGGTTGTTAGGTAAGACACATATGCAACAGTTAGGTATCTTTATTTCGAAACGTTTCGCCTACACTGTGTAGGCGAAACGTTTCGAAATAAAGATACCTAACTGTTGCATATGTGTCTTACCTAACACTATGCAGAGTATTGTACTTTGGGCACAGTATTGTACACCGGGCACAGTATTGTAGATTGGGCAGAGAATTGTACACTGGGCACAGTATTGTAGATTGGGCACAGTATTGTACACTGGGCACAGTAATGCACACTGGGCACAATATTGAATACTGGGCACAATATTGTACACTGGGCTCAGTATTGTACACTGGGAACAGTACTGTACACTGGGCACAATATTGAACACTGGAGAGAACATTGTACACGGGGCACAATGCTATACACTGGGCACAGTATTGTACACTTGGCACAATATTCTACACTGGGCACAATATTGTATACTGGGCACAATATTGTACACTGGGTACAGTACTGTACACAGGGCACAATATTGTACACTGGGCACAATATTGTACACTGGGCACAATATTTTACACTGGGCACAATGTTGTACACTAGGCACAATATTGTACACTGGGCACAGTGCTGTGCACTGGGCACAGTATTGTACACTGGGCACAATATTGAACACTGGGCACAATATTGTACACTGGGGACAGTATTGTACACTGGAAACAGTACTGTATACTGGGCACAATATTGTACACTGGACACAGTATTGTATATGCGGCACAATATTGTACACTGGGCACAATATTATACACTGGGCACAATATTGTACACTGGGCACAATATTGCACACTGGGCAGAGTATTGTACACTGGGCACAGTATTGAACACTGGGCACAATATTGTACACTGGGCACAGTCTTGTACACTGGGAACAGTACTGTACACTGGGCACAATATTGAACACTGGACACAGTACTGTACACGGGGCACAATATTGTACACTGGGCACAGTATTGTATACTGGGCACAATATTGTACACTGGGCACAGTATTGTACACTGGGCACAATATTGTACACTGGGCAAAGTATTGTACACTGCGCACAATATTGCAAACTGGGCACAGTACTGTACACTGGACACAATATTGTACACTGGGCACAATACTGTACACTAGGTACAATATTGTACACTGGGCACAGTACTGTACACTGGGCAAAGCATTGCACACTGCGAACAGTACTGTTCACTGGGCACAATATTGTACACTGGGCACAATATTGTACACTGGGCACAATATTGTACATTAGGCACATTACTGTACACTGGGCACAATATTGTACACTGGGCACAATATTGTTCACTGAGTACAGCATTGTACACTGGGCACAGTATTGTAAACTGGGCACAATATTGTACACTGGGCACAGTATTGTACACTGGGCACAATATTGTACACTGAGCACAGTATTGTACACTGTGCACAGTATTTAACACTGGGCACAATATTGTACACTGGGCACAATATTTTACACTGGGCACAGTATTGTACATTGGGCACAGTATTGTACACTGGGCACAATATTTTACACTGGGCACAATATTGTACACTGGGCACAATATTGTACAGTGCACAATATTGTACACTGGACACAGTACTGAACACTAGGCACAATACTGTACCCTGGGCACAGTATTGCACACTGGGCAGACTATTGTACACTAGGCAGAGTATTGTACATTGGGCACAGTATTGCACACTGGGCACAGTACTGTACACTGGGCAGAGTATTGTGCACTCGGCACAGTATTGTACTCTGGACACAGTATTGTACACTGGGTACAGTATTGTACACTATGCAGAGTATTGTACATTGGGCACAGCATTGTACATTGGGCACAGTATTGTAGATTAGGCAGAGTATTGTACACTGGGCACAGCATTGCACACTGGGCACAGTATTGCACACTGGGCACAGTATTGAACACTGGGCACAATATTGTACACTGGGCACAGCATTGTACACTGGGAACAGTACTGTACACTGGGCACAATATTGAACACTGGACACATTATTGTACACGGGGCACAATATTGTACACTGGGCACAGTATTGTACACTTGGCACAATATTGTACACTAGGGAAAATATTGTACACTGGGCACAATATTGTACACTGGCCACAGTACAGTAAACTGGGCACAATATTGTACACTGGGCACAGTACTGTACACTGGGCACAATATATTGCACTGGGCACAATATTGTACACTAGGCACAATATTGTACACCGGGCACAGTACTATACATTGGGCACAGTATTGTACACTGGGCACAGTACTGTACACTGGGCACAGTATTGTACATTAGTCACAGTACTGAACACTTGGCACAATATTGTACACTGGGCACAGTATTGTACAAGAACAGTACTGTACACTGGGCACAATATTGTACAATGGACACAATATTGTATATGGGGCACAATATTGTACACTGGGCACAGTATTGTACACTGGGCACAGTACTGTACACGGCACAATATTGTACACTGAGCACAATATTGTACACTTGGTACAGTATTGTACACTGGGCACAGTATTGTACACTGGGCACAATATTGTACACTGGGCACAGTACTGTACACTGAGCACAATATTGTACACTGAGCACAGTATTGTACACTGTGCACAATATTGTACACTGGGCATAATATTGTACACTGGGCACAGTACTGTACTCTGGGCACAGTACTGTACACTGAGCTCAGTATTGTACACTGGGCACAGTATTATACACTGGGCACAGTACTGAACACTGGGCACAATACTGTACACTGGGCACAGTATTGTACACTGGGCACAGTACTGTACACGGCACAATATTGTACACTGAGCACAATATTGTACACTGGGTACAGTATTGTACACTGGGCACAGTATTGTACACTGGGCACAATATTGTACACTGGGCACAGTACTGTACACTGGGCACAATATTGTACACTGAGCACAGCATTGTACACTGTGCACAGTATTGTACACTGGGCATAATATTGTACACTGGGCACAGTACTGTACTCTGGGCACAGTACTGTACACTGAGCTCAGTATTGTACACTGGGCACAGTATTGTACACTGGGCACAGTACTGTACACTGGGCACAGTACTGTACACTGGGCACAATATTGCACACTGGGCACAGTATTGTACACTGGACACAGTATTGTACATTGGGCACAGTATTGTACACTGGGCACATTATTATACACTGGGCACAATATTGTGCACTGGGCACAGTACTGTACACTGAGCACAATATTGTACATTGGGCACAGTACTGTACGCTGGACACAGTATTGTACACTGGGCATAGTACTGTACACTGGGCACAGTAATGTACACTGGGCACAGTATTGCACACTGAACACAGCATTGTACACTGGGCACAATATTGTACATTGGGCACAGTACTGTACGCTGGACACAGTATTGTACACTGGGCATAGTACTGTACACTGGGCATAATATGACCTCTAGCAATAATGTGTATGTTAACGATAACTCAAACCTTCTTTAATCACTGCTAGGGTGGGCAACCTCAAGCTGTGTCACCTTCTTTCAGCTGTCAGTTTATCAGCTGTGTCACGTTTCAGCTGTCAGTTTATCAGCTGTGTCACGTTTCAGCTGTCAGTTTATCAGCTGTGTCACGTTTCAGCTGTCAGTTTATCAGCTGTGTCACCTTTCAGCTGTCTCAGTTTATCAGCTGTGTCACCTTTCAGCTGTCTCAGTTTATCATCTGTGTCACCTTTCAGCTGTCTCAGTTTATCATCTGTGTCACCTTTCAGCTGTCTCAGTTTATCATCTGTGTCACCTTTCAGCTGTCAGTTTATCACCTGTGTCACCTTTCAGCTGTCACAGTTTATCACCTGTGTCACCTTTCAGCTGTCACAGTTTATCACCTGTGTCACCTTTCAGCTGTCACAGTTTATCACCTGTGTCACCTTTCAGCTGTCACAGTTTATCACCTGTGTCACCTTTCAGCTGTCTCAGTTTATCATCTGTGTCACCTTTCAGCTGTCTCAGTTGATCACTTGTGTCACCTTTCAGCTGTCAGTTTATCATCTGTGTCACCTTTCAGCTGTCTCAGTTTATCATCTGTGTCACCTTTCAGCTGTCACAGTTTATCATCTGTGTCACCTTTCAGCTGTCTCAGTTTATCATCTGTGTCACCTTTCAGCTGTCTCAGTTTATCATCTGTGTCACCTTTCAGCTGTCAGTTTATCACCTGTGTCACCTTTCAGCTGTCACAGTTTATCATCTGTGTCACCTTTCAGCTGTCTCAGTTTATCATCTGTGTCACCTTTCAGCTGTCAGTTTATCATCTGTGTCACCTTTCAGCTGTCTCAGTTTATCATCTGTGTCACCTTTCAGCTGTCTCAGTTTATCATCTGTGTCACCTTTCAGCTGTCTCAGTTGATCACTTGTGTCACCTTTCAGCTGTCTCAGTTTATCACTTGTGTCACCTTTCAGCTGTCTCAGTTTATCATCTGTGTCACCTTTCAGCTGTCTCAGTTGATCACTTGTGTCACCTTTCAGCTGTCTCAGTTTATCAGCTGTGTCACGTTTCAGCTGTCTCAGTTTATCAGCTGTGTCACCTTTCAGCTGTCTCAGTTTATCAGCTGTGTCACCTTTCAGCTGTCTCAGTTTATCAGCTGTGTCACCTTTCAGCTGTCAGTTTATCATCTGTGTCACCTTTCAGCTGTCTCAGTTTATTATCTGTGTCACCTTTCAGCTGTCTCAGTTTATTAGCTGTGTCACCTTTCAGCTGTCTCAGTTTATTATCTGTGTCACCTTTCAGCTGTCTCAGTTTATTAGCTGTGTCACCTTTCTGCTGTCTCAGTTTATTATCTGTGTCACCTTTCAGCTGTCTCAGTTTATTATCTGTGTCACCTTTCAGCTGTCTCAGTTTATTAGCTGTGTCACCTTTCTGCTGTCTCAGTTTATTATCTGTGTCACCTTTCAGCTGTCTCAGTTTATTATCTGTGTCACCTTTAAGCTGTCTCAGTTCATCACCTGTGTCACCTTTCAGCTGTCTCAGTTTATCATCTGTGTCACCTTTCAGCTGTCTCAGTTTATCACCTGTGTCACCTTTCAGCTGTCACAGTTTATCACCTGTGTCACCTTTCAGCTGTCAGTTTATCACCTGTGTCACCTTTCAGCTGTCACAGTTTATCATCTGTGTCACCTTTCAGCTGTCACAGTTTATCATCTGTGTCACCTTTCAGCTGTCTCAGTTTATCACCTGTGTCACCTTTCAGCTGTCAGTTTATCACCTGTGTCACCTTTCAGCTGTCACAGTTTATCATCTGTGTCACCTTTCAGCTGTCTCAGTTTATCATCTGTGTCACCTTTCAGCTGTCAGTTTATCAGCTGTGTCACTTTTATGCTTCTTTTTTTCAGCTGTATCTGTTTATGAGCTGTCAGCTTGTTTTACAGTTGCGTCAGCTTGTATTACAGCTGCGTCAGCTTGTTTTACAGCTGCATCAGCTTGTTTTACAGTTGCGTCAGCTTGTATTACAGCTGCGTCAGCTTGTTTTACAGCTGCATCAGCTTGTTTTACAGATGCGTCAGCTTGTTTTACAGCTGCATCAGCTTGTTTTACAGCTGCATCAGCTTGTTTTACAGCTGCAACAGCTTATTTTACAGCTGCAACAGCTTGTTTTACAGCTGCATCAGCTTGTTTTACAGTTGCGTCAGCTTGTTTTACAGCTGCATCAGCTTGTTTTACAGCTGCATCAGCTTGTTTTACAGTTGCATCAGCTTGTTTTACACCTGCATCAGCCTGTTTTACAGCTGCAACAGCTTGTTTTACAGCTGCAACAGCTTGTTTTACAGCTGCAACAGCTTGTTTTACAGCTGCATCAGCTTGTTTTACAGCTACATCAGCTTGTTTTACAGCTGCATCAGCTTGTTTTACAGCTACATCAGCTTGTTTTACAGCTGCATCAGCTTGTTTTACAGCTGCATCAGCTTGTTTTACAGCTGCATCAACTTGTTTTACAGCTGCAACAGCTTATTTTACAGCTGCAACAGCTTGTTTTACAGCTGCAACAGCTTGTTTTACAGCTGTGTCAGCTTGTTTTACAGCTGCATCAGCTTGTTTTACAGTTGCGTCAGCTTGTTTTACAGCTGCATCAGCTTGTTTTACAGCTGCATCAGCTTGTTTTACAGCTGCATCAACTTGCTTTACAGCTGCAACAGCTTATTTTACAGCTGCAACAGCTTGTTTTACAGCTGCAACAGCTTGTTTTACAGCTGCGTCAGCTTGTTTTACAGCTGCGTCAGCTTGTTTTACAGGTGCGTAAGCTTGTTTCACAGCTGCCTCAGCTTGTTTTACAGCTGCGTCAGCTTGTTTTACAGCTGCATCAACTTGTTTTACAGCTGCGTCAGCTTGTTTTACAGTTGCATCAGCTTGTTTCACAGCTGCGTCAGCTTGTTTTACAGGTGCGTAAGCTTGTTTCACAGCTGCGTAAGCTTGTTTCACAGCTGCGTCAGCTTGTTTTACAGCTGCGTAAGCTTGTTTTACAGGTGTGTCTCTAAGCTAAGTACATCTCAGGGATGGGGAGTACATCTCAGGGATGGGAAGTACATCTCAGGGATGGGAAGTACATCTCAGGGATGGGAAGTACATCTCAGGGATGGGAAGTACATCTCAGGGACGGGAAGTACATCTCAGGGATGGGAAGTACATCTCAGGGATGGGAAGTATATCTCAGGGATGGGGAGTACATCTCAGGGATGGGAAGTACATCTCAGGGATGGGAAGTACATCTCAGGGACGGGAAGTACATCTCAGGGACGGGAAGTACATCTCAGGGACGGGAAGTACATCTCAGGGATGGGAAGTACATCTCAGGGACGGGAAGTACATCTCAGGGATGGGAAGTACATCTCAGGGACGGGAAGTACATCTCAGGGATGGGAAGTATATCTCAGGGATGGGAAGTATATCTCAGGGATGGGAAGTATATCTCAGGGACGGGAAATACATCTCAGGGACGGGAAGTACATCTCAGGGATGGGAAGTATATCTCAGGGACGGGAAATACATCTCAGGGATGGGAAGTACATCTCAGGGATGGGAAGTATATCTCAGGGATGGGAAGTATATCTCAGGGACGGGAAATACATCTCAGGGACGGGAAGTACATCTCAGGGACGGGAAGTACATCTCAGGAACGGGAAATACATCTCAGGGACGGGAAGTACATCTCTGGGATGGGAAGTATATCTCAGGGACGGGAAGTACATCTCAGGGACGGGAAGTACATCTCAGGGACGGGAAGTACATCTCAGGGACGGGAAGTACATCTCAGGGACGGGAAGTACATCTCAGGGACGGGAAGTACATCTCAGGGATGGGAAGTATATCTCAGGGACGGGAAATACATCTCAGGGACGGGAAGTACATCTCAGGGACGGGAAGTACATCTCAGGGACGGGAAATACATCTCAGGGACGGGAAGTACATCTCTGGGATGGGAAGTATATCTCAGGGACGGGAAGTACATCTCAGGGACGGGAAGTACATCTCAGGGACGGGAAGTACATCTCAGGGATGGGAAGTACATCTCAGGGATGGGAAGTACATCTCAGGGACGGGAAGTACATCTCAGGGACGGGAAATACATCTCAGGGACGGGAAGTACATCTCAGGGACGGGAAGTGCATCTCAGGGATGGGAAGTATATCTCAGGGACGGGAAATACATCTCAGGGACGGGAAGTACATCTCAGGGATGGGAAGTACATCTCAGGGATGGGAAGTACATCTCAGGGATGGGAAGTATATCTCAGGGACGGGAAGTACATCTCAGGGATGGGAAGTATATCTCAGGGACGGGAAATACATCTCAGGGACGGGAAGTACATCTCAGGGATGGGAAGTACATCTCTGGGATGGGAAGTACATCTCAGGGACGGGAAGTACATCTCAGGGACGGGAAGTACATCTCAGGGATGGGAAGTACATCTCAGGGATGGGAAGTATATCTCAGGGACGGGAAGTACATCTCAGGGACGGGAAATACATCTCAGGGACGGGAAGTACATCTCAGGGATGGGAAGTACATCTCAGGGACGGGAAGTACATCTCAGGGACGGGAAGTACATCTCAGGGATGGGGAGTACATCTCAGGGATGGGAAGTACATCTCAGGGACGGGAAGTACATCCCAGGGATGGGAAGTACATCTCAGGGACGGGAAATACATCTCAGGGACGGGAAGTACATCTCTGGGATGGGAAGTATATCTCAGGGATGGGAAGTACATCTCAGGGACGGGAAATACATCTCAGGGACGGGAAGTACATCTCAGGGACGGGAAGTACATCTGAGGGACGGGAAGTACATCCCAGGGATGGGAAGTACATCTCAGGGACGGGAAGTACATCTCAGGGACGGGAAGTACATCCCAGGGATGGGAAGTGCATCTCAAGGATGACTGTGGAGTGACCTTTATAAAAGCTGACCTTGGTTGTAACAGTGTACAGGAACGTTCAGCTTAAGGGTTCATCCTCAGTACCGAGCTGCTAGCAACCTGCACCATAGGCTTCTCCAGTCGAATACAACGCTAGTGAAAGTATTAGTAGCAGTAGTAGTAAAAGTAGTAGTCGTTATACTTGTTTTAGGGTGATCAGTTCCTCATCCCTGTCTATTGTACACCATTAACAATGTATCATTGGCCTTCTAGTTTTACCACAAGTTTGCCGCGGGTTCGAGCCCCACTCGTCCCCTGGGGCTTTTACAATCATTTTCGTGTCAAAGAGTAACGTTCCCCTCCACAGCGTACTTGGATTTGCTGTTGTTTAACGCGAACAGTTTTATGGACGTAACTGTTTAGTGCTGTTGTATAGACACCAGTAACTAGTTGTATTTTGTGACATAACTTTTTAGTGTTGTACGGATGCTAATAACTAGTTGTATTTTCATGTATTTGGATAAGAACATCATTTGAATAATGCATAATAAAGTAGCGGTACGCAAGCCACCAGGATATAATGCAGAGATTGTTAAATTAGACACATGTGCAACTCTTGGGTATCTTTATTGAGGAAACGTTTCGCCACACAATGGCTTCATCAGTCCATACAAAGGAGAATCTTGAAGAACAGGAGGAGAATGAGGTAATCAGTCCCTCAGCCTTCAGTCGATGTGGTCAGTCCATCAATCTTGAATTCTTGATTCTATTCACGATTGGACTGACCACATCGACTGAAGGCTGAGGGACTGATTACCTCATTCTCCTCCTGTTCTTCAAGATTCTCCTTTGTATGGACTGATGAAGTCACTGTGTGGCGAAACGTTTCCTCAATAAAGATACCCAAGAGTTGCACATGTGTCTAATTTATCAACGTGTCGGTTCTCTGAACCATTCATCTACAATGCAGAGATTGTTGACAAACATGACGTGAGAACATCAACAATAACATCAACAATATCATCAACAATAACATCAACAATAACATCAACAATATCATCAACAATATCATCAACAATATCATCAACAATATCATCAACAATAACATCAACAATAACATCAACAATAACATCAACAATATCATCAACAGTAACATCAACAATAACATCAACAGTAACGTCAACAATAACATAAACAATAACATCAACAGTAACATCAACAATATCATCAACAGTAACATCAACAATAACATCAACAATAACATCAACAGTAACATCAACAATATCATCAACAATATCATCAACAATAACATCAACAATAACATCAACAATAACATCAACAATAACATCAACAACATCAACAATAACATCAACAATAACATCAACAATAACATCAACAATATCATCAACAATAACATCAACAATAACATCAACAATAACATCAATATCATCAACAATAACATCAACAATATCATCAACAATAACATCAACAATATCATCAACAATAACATCAACAATATCATCAACAATAACATCAACAATAACATCAACAATAACATCAACAATAACATCAACAATATCATCAACAATAACATCAACAATAACATCAATATCATCAACAATAACATCAACAATAACATCAACAGTAACATCAACAATAACATCAACAATATCATCAACAATAACATCAACAATATCATCAACAATAACATCAACAATAACATCAACAATAACATCAACAATAACATCAACAATATCATCAACAATAACATCAATAATAACATCAACAATAACATCAATATCATCAACAATAACATCAACAATAACATCAACAGTAACATCAACAATAACATCAACAATACCATCAACAATAACATCAACAATATCATCAACAATAACATCAACAATAACATCAACAATAACATCAATATCATCAACAATAACATCAACAATATCATCAACAATAACATCAACAATAACATCAACAATAACATCAACAATAACATCAACAATATCATCAACAATATCATCAACAATATCATCAACAATAACATCAACAATAACATCAACAATAACATCAACAGTAACATCAACATCATCAACAATAACATCAACAATAACATCAACAATAACATCAACAATATCATCAACAATATCATCAACAATAACGTCAACAATATCATCAATAACATCAACAATAACATCAACAATAACATCAACAATAACAACAATAACATCAACAATAACATCAACAATAACATCAACAATAACATCAACAATAACAACAATAACATCAACAATATCATCAACAGTAACATCAACAATAACATCAACAATAACATCAACAATATCATCAACAATATCATCAACAATAACATCAACAATAACATCAACAATAACATCAATATCATCAACAGTAACATCAACAATAACATCAACAATATCATCAACAATAACATCAACAATAACATCAACAATATCATCAACAATAACATCAACAATAACATCAACAATATCAACAATAACATCAACAATAACATCAACAATATCATCAACAATAACATCAACAATAACATCAACAATAACATCAATATCAACAGTAACATCAACAATAACATCAACAATAACATCAACAATAACATCAACAATATCATCAACAATAACATCAACAATAACATCAACAATATCATCAACAATAACATCAACAATAACATCAACAATATCAACAACAATATCATCAACAATAACATCAACAATATCATCAACAATAACATCAACAATAACATCAACAATAACATCAACAATATCATCAACAATAACATCAACAATATCATCAACAATAACATCAACAATAACATCAACAATAACATCAACAATATCATCAACAATATCATCAACAATATAATCAACAATAACATCAACAATAACATCAATATCATCAACAGTAACATCAACAATAACATCAACAGTAACATCAACAATAACATCAACAATAACATCAACAATAACATCAACAATAACATCAACAATATCATCAACAATAACATCAACAATAACATCAACAATAACATCAACAATAACATCAACAATAACATCAATATCATCAACAGTAACATCAACAATAACATCAACAATAACATCAACAATAACATCAACAATATCATCAACAATATCATCAACAATAACATCATCAATATCATCAACAATAACATCAACAATAACATCAACAATAACATCAATATCATCAACAATAACATCAACAATAACATCAATATCATCAACAGTAACATCAACAATAACATCAACAGTAACATCAACAATAACATCAACAATAACATCAACAATAACATCAACAATATCATCAACAATAACATTAACAATAACATCAACAATAACATCAACAATAACATCAATATCATCAACAGTAACATCAACAATAACATCAACAGTAACATCAACAATAACATCAACAATAACATCAACAATATCATCAACAATATCATCAACAATAACATCATCAATATCATCAACAATAACATCAACAATAACATCAACAATAACATCAACAATATCATCAACAATATCAACAATAACATCATCAATATCATCAACAATAACATCAACAATAACATCAACAATAACATCAACATCCACGATAATTCTCTTTGATAGAATTATATTATTATAATAGGCGAATTTATAGATGAAGAAATAAATAGTGATGTGATAGGAAGATCAACTTTTTCGTCTTAATAAATGTGGAAACTTGGACAATGTTTGATGAATTCACTAGTAATTTCTTCTATAGAATAGTAGTAAATAATTTCGCTAAAGACTCTCAGTGTAGGTTCAATATTTTGTTTTGTATCCCTCAGATGTACATAATTTATGGATGAAGAAATAAACAGTGATGTTGAATAATAGCACAATTCAATGAGTGAGCTGAGAAGAGCAAAGCAACATTCATCATGTCACTGTGAATCATACTGCAGAGATTTATTAAGGTTGAAAAACAGGAAATTGATTGACAAGATGTTGGTAGAAGTGGTCGATACTGGGCGGGACATTTATCACATCTTATCTGCGAACAAGTGGTCATGAGTGGTCTGTACACAAGTGGTGCTCTAACTAGAAGTAGAGAATGTGACACAGCTGCAGCAGCTGTTACTAGACTTTTTGCAGTGCCTTCTGCAGAAGATGTTACTAGTGAACCACAGAGAGTGTACTCAGGCGCGTGGTGAGCCGCACAACAATCACTGTCTTTCAATACTTAATAACTTACGAGATCGAAACCTTACCACGGGCGAGGATAGAACCCGCGTTAGCGGACTTGAGCTAGAGTTCGTCACGCTACGCTGGCGGGAGATTCGTCCGTAAAAACTTCAACTTGTGGTCCCAGTGGTGTGTATGCTAACCTTCCTATAGTGTATAAATATATCTAGTTGGATGAATCTTATTATAGCCAGCTGGCCCAGTGGCTAAAGCATCGGTCTGGAGTTTTATGACTGATCGCAGGTTCTATCCCCACCCGTGGTATGGTTTATTTGTAATCGTGTCATTACGATTTCGTGAGTTAGGAGATCGAAATCGTAGAAAATTGGAAAGAGTTCCGTGTAAACAAAGCAGGAGACAATCATGACAGAGCACAAATCCAGGACAAATGAAGTTGTTACCGGTATAGGGAGGTCCCTCCTGCGCCGCACACACTACCATCATGTCGCACACACTACCATCATGTCGCACACACTACCATCATGTCGCACACACTACCATCATGTCGCACACACTACCATCATGTACTTCAAGACATTAATAATCATCATTGTTTACATATACGAGGAGCGCCATCAACCTTCAGCTGTGATCCAACTTACGTGAAAGACAGTCAAGTTCTATCAGACACAACGTGGAACTTCATGTTATTGTAGCCAGCTGGCCCAGTGGTTAACGAACTGGCCTGGAGTTTTACGACTCACTCGCCATAAGTTCAAACCTCACCCGTTTCGTGGTTTATTGTTCATATCTTCGCATTTCCTAACACGAGGACATAAGGGAGGACTGAAGGGAACGAGGGAGCGAGGGAGGGTGAGGGAGAGAAGGGAGGGTGAAGGAGAGAAGGGAGGGTGAGGGGAGGGAATGAGAGAAGAAGAGAGGGTGATGGAGGATGAGGAAAGAGGGATGAAGGGTGGAGGAAGAATGGGAGAGAAAGAGGGAGGAAAGTGAGGGAGGGAAAGAAGAAGATGCGACCCACACCAGTCGACTAACACCCAGGTACTCATTTTACTGATGCGTGAACATAGACAACCGGTGTAAGGCAACACGCCCAATTTTTCTACCCTTGCCGGGACTCGAACCCAGACACCTTACCGTGTGAAGCGAGAGCTTTTGCCACCAGGCCACGGAGCTACCCGTGTAGAAGAATGGAAGGGTAGAAGGATGGGAGGATAGGCGAGAGGAACGTGGGTGAGGAAGATAAAGAGGGAGGAGGTGAAGGGTAGAGTAGGGGGAGTTAGGGAGAGAGGATGGGGGAAGAGGGAGGGGGGGAAGGAAGAAATGGAGAGAGAGACCATCTTACAGCTATATCAGCCTGCGGGAAAACCATGGCAGTTATATTTGTTCCTGAGAAAACACAAATAATGATGATCTAGGCACCATGATAGTAATGCTGGAGCAGTAGTAAGAATGATGGTCTAGGCACCATGATGGTAATGCTGGAGCAGTAGTAAGAATGATGGTCTAGGTACCATGATGGTAAAGTTGAAACAGTGGTATGAATGAGAGTGTTGGTACCCCGGGATGAAGTTGATATACTTGGAGTGAAATCTGGCTCCAAACTGACTATGAAGAACCACGTTGTAAATCTTGCAAACAAGGCAGCCAAGAAGCTTACAGCACTTAGACGTATCTTGCATCTGCTTGACAGTAGAGGTTGCAAGAGTCTGTACAAGGCATAAGTACGTTCACACCTTGACTATGCTCCACTTGGATTGCCTGTCCTCTATCTCGTCTACGACTTCCTGACAGAAGCAAGACGGTTCACCTCTCGCCCGGACCCGGTCTAGATAGATCTGTTATTTCAGCTGAGTCTTCAACACAGGAGGGATGTGGGTGTCCTTACTGTTATGTAGAAGGCCAATACTTTCAAATCACTACACTTGGCTCCACTCCGAAGACAGAGAGAAGTGTGCTTCTACACAACAAGACGGGCAGCAAACAGCAACTACACTCTGACTGTAACTCACGAAATCGTAATGACACGATTGCAAACAAACCATACCACGGGCGGGTATAGAACCCGCTATCAGAGAACCTCAAAACTCCAGACCGTCGCGTGGCTAACGTGACGGTCTGGAGTTTTGACTCTCTGATCGCGGGTTCTATCCCCGTCCGCGGTGTGGTCTGACTGTAACCTCCAGAAGATCACTTCATCTGTTATCATTTATTCCCAGGATGACTCGAGTCTGGAACATGTTGGTACAGCATAATGACATTAACGAAATAGGTGACCAAGTGAAATCACTGGCTCACAGAAGGCTCCAACTTTATCCTGTTCCCTATTTGTATGTCATATAACAATAACAAGACTTTCAAATGTGCTAATGTAGGTAACAGCTCTTAGCTTGTAAATAAAGTTAGGAAGCCTTAACCTAACCTTGTAAAACCCTGTGTAAGAGAGAGAGAGAAAGAGAGAGAGAGAGAGAAGGGAAGGAGGGAGAGAGAGAGAGAGAGAGAGAGAGAGAGAGAGAGAGAGAGAGAGAGAGAGAGAGAGAGAGAGAGAGAGAGAGAGAGAGGTGTTGTTCTGACGCTAGACTATTGATTAATACCACTCATTTCCCACCTGCTCAATCTGCATCTGCTGCTGCTGCTGCTACTGCTGCTGTTACCGCTGCTGCTGCTGTTACTACTGCAGCTGTTGATGCTCTTAATGCTGTTGCTGTTACTGTTGCTGCTGTTGCTGTTACTGCTGCTGTTGTTGATGCTGCTGCTGTTGTTGTTGCTGATGATGTTGTTACTGCTACTGTTATCGTTGCTGTTGTCTCAGTTGTTGCTGTTGTTTTTGCTGCAGCTGTTGCTGTTCTTGCTGTTGTTCCTGATGCTGATGCTACTGTTGCTGCTGCATATACTGCTGCTGTTTTTGCATCTTCTGCTGGTGCTACATCTGCTGATGTTGCTTCATCTTCTTCTGCATCTCCTGCTTCTGCTGTTATTATTGTCGCTGCTGGTATTGTGGCTGCTGATGT
>NC_091298.1:46630317-46662817 GCF_038502225.1 Cherax quadricarinatus
CATATAAAATACTGCGCGGAATAGACAAGGTGGACAAAGACAGGATGTTCCAGGGAGGGGACACAGAAACAAGAGGTCACAATTGGAAGTTGAAGAGTCAGATGAGTCAAAGGGATGTTAGGAAGTATTTGTTCAGATACAGAGTTGTCAGGCAGTGGAATAGCCTAGAAAGTGACGTAGTGGAGGCAGGAACCATACATAGTTTTAAGACGAGGTTTGATAAAGCTCATGGAGCAGGGAGAGAGAGGACCCAGTAGCAATCAATGAAGAGACGGGGCCAGGAGCTAGACTCGACCCCTGCAACCACAAACAGCTGAGTACAAATAGGTGAGTACACACTCACACACACACACACACACACACACACACACACACACACACACACACACACAAAACACACACACAAAACACACACACACACACACACACACACACACACACACACACACACACACGCGCGCGCGCGCTGATAACATCTCTCCATGGGTCCTGAGAGAGGGAGCAGAGGCGCTTTGTGTGCCACTAACAACTATCTTCAACACATCTATCGAAACAGGACGACTACCGGAAGTATGGAAGACAGCAAATGTAGTCCCAATTTAAAAAAAAAAACGATACAGACATGAAGGACTAAACTACAGACCAGTGTCACTGACATTTATAATATGCAAGGTAATGAAGAAAATTATCAGGAGAAAAGTGGTAGAACACCTAGAAAGGAATGAGCTTATCAACGACAGCCAGCACGGTTTCAGGGATGGGAAATCTTTTGTCACAGACCTATTGGAGTTCTGTGACAGGGTGACGGCAGTAAGACAAGAGAGAGAGAGGGGTGGGTAGATTGCATTTTCTTGGACTGTAAGAAGGCATTTGACACAGTTCCACACACGAGATTAGTGGGGAAGAAGGAAGACCAGGCAGGGATAACAGGGAAGGCACTACAGTGGATTAGGGAATACTTGTCAGGAAGACAACAGCGAGTCATGGTACGTGGCGAGGTGTTAGAGTGAGCGCCGGTAACGAGCTGGGTGCCACAGGGATTAGTCCTAGGCCCGGTGCTGTTTCTTGTATTTGTAAACGACATGACGGAAGGAATAGACTCCGAAGTGTCCCTGTTTGCAAGTGATGTGAAGTTGATGAGAAGAATTCAATCGGACGAAGACCAGGCAGAACTACAGAGGGATCTGGACAGACTGCAAGCCTGGTCCAGAAACTGGCTCCTGGAGTTCAACCCCACCAAGTGCAAAGTGATGAAGATTGGAGAAGGGCAAAGAAGACCACAGACGGAGTACAGTCTAGGGGGCCAGAGCCTATAAACCTCACTCAAGGAAAAGGATCTTGATGTGAGTATAACACCGGGAAAAGCATTCCAACATCTAATTAAGGAGTCATTCAGGACCCTGTACACTGTGTACGTTAGGCCCATATTGGAATATGCAGCACCAGTTTGGAACCCTCACCTAGCCAAACATGTAAGGAAACTAGAGAAAGTCCAAAGGTTTGCAACAAGACTAGTCCCAGAGCTAAGGGGTGTCCTACGAGGAGAGGTTAAGGGAAATCGACCTGACGACACTGGAGTTAGGGGGGGATATGATGACGACATATAAAATACTGAGAGGTATAGACAAGGTAGACAGAGACAGGGTGTTCCAGAGATGGGACGCAGCAACGAGGGATCACAGTTGGAAGCTGAAGATTCAGATGAACCACAGAGTTGTCAGGAAGTGGAATAGCCTGGGTAGTAATGTAGTGGGGGAAGGATCCATACATAGCTTTAAGAAGAGATATGATTAACCTCACGGAGCGGGAACAGTGATAGGGTAGCGGCCAGGTGAAGAGGCGGGGCCAAGAGCTATGACTCGACCCCCGCAACCATAACTAGGTGAGTATATACACACACACACACACACACACACACACACAGTACTGTGTTAGTGTGACACGCACACAACAACTAACAATCGTTGTAATCTAGTTCGTACCTCTCCTGCTACTGATGCTTCCGGAGTCTATTCTAAGTTCTGCCTCTCTTGTCCTCTCCAGTACCTTCGAGAAACTAGCCGCTCTCTTTCTGACACACTTAAGGAGCACACACACACGCACACGCACACGCACACTCACACACACACACACACACACACACACACACACACACACACACACACACACACACACACACACACACACACACACACACACACACACAAAATACTGTGTCATCTTACTGACTGGTACTCTGTCAAAACTGTCTACCCTTCTTCATGTTAGCAATCACAGTCATCCTACTGACTGGTCCTCTGTCAAAACTGTCTTTCCTTCTTCTAGCCATCATAGACGTCGTCTTGTTGAACATGTCTTATACACAACTTTCCTAATATAAATCATAGTCGTGGCTTTGTTTTTGTAGATGTCTTCCTTTCTCATTACATTGTCACATTCTCCAAACTTCATAACACTCCTGACTTCACCTCGTCTTGATCTCTTCCTTACCTCTTCACTTCTGTACTTTCATTGTCTCTCTCCTGCCTAGGTGAGTTCTGTCATATGTGGATTTTATCCTAACCCCGTGAGTCACTAGCTCTCGTGCAGTTCGTGTAGACCACATATATAGTTCGTGTAGACCACATCTATAGTTCGTGTAGACCACATATATAGTTCGTGTAGACCACATCTATAGTTCGTGTAGACCACATATATAGTTCGTGTAGACCACATCTATAGTTCGTGTAGACCACATATATAGTGTAAACCACATCTATAGTGTAGACCACATCTTTAGTTCGTGTAGACCACATCTATAGTGTAGACCACATCTATAGTGTAGACCACATCTATAGTGTAGACCACATCTATAGTTCGTGTAGACCACATCTATAGTTCGTGTAGACCACATATATAGTTCGTGTAAACCACATCTATAGTGTAGACCACATCTATAGCTTGTGTAGACCACATCTATAGTTCGTGTAGACCACATCTATAGTTTGTGTAGACCACATCTATAGTTTGTGTAGACCACATCTATAGTTCGTGTAGACCACATCTATAGTTTGTGTAGACCACATCTATAGTTTGTGTAGACCACATCTATAGTTTGTGTAGACCACATCTATAGTTTGTGTAGACCACATCTATAGTTCGTGTAAACAACATCTATAGTTTGTGTAGACCACATCTATAGTTCGTGTAGACCACATCTATAGTTTGTGTAGACCACATCTATCGTGTAGACCACATCTATAGTGTAGACCACATCTATAGTTTGTGTAGACCACATCTATAGTTCGTGTAGACCACATCTATAGTGTAGACCACATCTATAGTGTAGACCACATATATAGTGTAGACCACATCTATAGTTTGTGTAGACCACATCTATAGTTCGTGTAGACCACATCTATAGTGTAGACCACATCTATAGCGTAGACCACATCTATAGTGTAAACCACATCTATAGTGTAGACCACATCTATAGTGTAGACCACATCTATAGTGTAGACCACATCTATAGTGTAGACCACATCTATAGTGTAGACCACATCTATAGTGTAGACCACATCTATAGTGTAGACCACATCTATAGTGTAGACCACATCTATAGTGTAAACCACATCTATAGTGTAGACCACATCTATAGTTTGTGTAGACCACATCTATAGTGTAGACCACATCTATAGTGTAGACCACATCTATAGTTTGTGTAGACCACATCTATAGTGTAGACCACATCTATAGTTTGTGTAGACCACATCTATAGTGTAAACCACATCTATAGTTTGTGTAGACCACATCTATAGTGTAGACCACATCTATAGTGTAGACCACATCTATAGTGTAAACCACATCTATAGTGTAGACCACATCTATAGTGTAGACCACATCTATAGTGTAGACCACATCTATAGTGTAGACCACATCTATAGTTTGTGTAGACCACATCTATAATTCGTGTAGGCCACATCTATTGTTCGTGTAGACCACATCTATAGTTCGTGTAGACCACATCTATAATTCGTGTAGGCCACATCTATAATTCGTGTAGACCACATCTATAGTTCGTGTAGACCACATCTATAATTCGTGTATGCCACATATATAGTTCGTGTAGACCACATCTATAGTTAGGCTATCTTCCCAAGTCTCGGGTTATTGACGTAAGAGTTCAGCAGTTGTGATGACAAACACCACACTCTAGGTCAGCATAAAGTTTGCACTCTGGAATCTCATCACTTTTAAAAGACGTTTTGTCGTGTGATGTTAATGTTAGTGAAGAGTAATATTTTGTTTGACAAAGGAGACCTCCCCTCAAGGGACGTTCCTTGATGCTGGTGACGGGCTCTTGATCTAGGGAATTGGATCTGTGCTCCGGTCCCCTGAATTAAGCCTGAATACCTTCCCTCCCATGTGCGCTGTATAATCCTACGGGTTTAGCTCTCCCTCATGATTATAATATGTTAAGTAAAAGGCCGCAAGTGCAACTAATGTGACGTTTTATTGTGCCACAATAAAATGTCAAATTAGTTGTACTTGTGGCCTTTTACTTTACATATTGTCGGTAATTTTGCCAACATATATACATGATTATAATTTACAAAGGAGATAAGTCAGCACTCTTCAAAGGCTTTAAATTTTGACGTAGATGTACGCTCCTTCTCCTAGACTACCGAGTCCTCGTAGTAATGTTAGTCGACGCTGATCTATAAGTCAACACTTCCACAAGTCTTCCGTTTATTTTTCAAACTCTGAGAGATTCATGTTTATGTCAAGATAATTTGAAGGTTGGGCAGAAGTAATGAAAAAAACTTTGTGGATTTTCCACACTACTACGATTTACCGGATTACTCGACGCTGAGTCACATTGGTCGTTCAAGACCTCGTTCATTTCGCTTCCGAAATTAATAATAATAATCATAAATTCTAAAAATACATGATACAACTTATACAGACCAGTGTTGACATCAATGACATACTATATACAAAGTTCCCGGTTATGCAGAGGATTTAGGGAAACTTGGGTTAATTTCGTCTCCAGAATTTCTTGGTATATCCTTCAGCGCTTCTCAGTGGTCTGGATGATTCAATACATTAGACACATGTGCAACACTTAGGTGTCTTTATTGTGGAAACGCTTCTCCACACAGTGACTTCATCAGTCCAATACGAAGAATGGTGAAGGACAGAAGGAGTTTGAAGTAATCAGTCCCTCAGCCAGGAGTCGATGTGATCAGTCCATCAGTCTGATTTATATTGGAATGATGAAGCCATTGTGTGGCCAAACTTGTGGGTTTTCTGAATCATTTATATAGTTTCTGGTGTGTGTTGTTTCTGTCTTGATTATCTTGTCTTAGTGTGTATTGTCTCTGTCTTGATTATCTTGTCTTGGTGTGTACTGTCTCTGTCTTGATTATCTTGTCTTGGTGTGTATTGTCTCTGTCTTGATTATCTTGTCTTGGTGTGTATTGTCTCTGTCTTGATTATCTTGTCTTAGTGTGTATTGTCTCTGTCTTGATTATCTTGTCTTGGTGTGTATTGTCTCTGTCTTGATTATCTTGTCTTGGTGTGTATTGTCTCTGTCTTGATTATCTTGTCTTAGTGTGTATTGTCTCTGTCTTGATTATCTTGTCTTAGTGTGTATTGTCTCTGTCTTGATTATCTTGTCTTGGTGTGTATTGACTCTGTCTTGATTATCTTGTCTTAGTGTGTATTGTCTCTGTCTTGATTATCTTGTCTTAGTGTGTATTGTCTCTGTCTTGATTATCTTGTCTTAGTGTGTATTGTCTCTGTCTTGATTATCTTGTCTTGGTGTGTATTGACTCTGTCTTGATTATCTTGTCCTGGTGTGTATTGCCTCTGTCTTGATTATCTTGTCCTGGTGTGTATTGTCTCTGTCTTGATTATCTTGTCTTGGTGTGTATTGTCTCTGTCTTGATTATCTTGTCCTGGTGTGTATTGTCTCTGTCTTGATTATCTTGTCTTGGTGTGTATTGTCTCTGTCTTGATTATCTTGTCCTGGTGTGTATTGTCTCTGTCTTGATTATCTTGTCTTAGTCTGCTTGTTTTATAAGCCATTAAGGCAGCCTGTTGTTTGTCTCTGTACAATCCTCAACATTATTTTTCAATAAAGGACAAAACAGCACAATACTCTGACTGGAACAACACACAGATAACTCGCATATAAGACAGACAAACTTACAACGACGTTTCGGTCCGACTTGGACCATTTACAGTGACAGTATGACTTTGTAAATGATCCAAGTCGGACCGAAACGTCTTGATAAACTTTTCTCTCCAATGTGCAGGTTATTTGTGCAGTTTCTCTCAATACTTGTCTATCTCAACGTAACATTTTCCACAGAGAGGTTGGATGAACCTTTATAGGGATCATCCATAACTGGTGACTCTCTGACCGCGGGTTCTAACCCCACCCGTGGTATGGTTTGCTTGCAATCGTGTCATTACGATTTCGTGAGTCTGGTATGAGGTTCAGGTCGCCCAAAACTCTGCTAAATCTTTGTTTATTCTGTGACAGTCAAGTCTCTGAGTGTTGAAGATAACTTTAGTAACCACCTCTCAAGCTTAATTCTTTCTTATGTTGTTTAAGCAAGAACTTATGCATGTTTGTACTCCAGTCAAATTGTGATGGTGGTGCACCCAGCCTGGTAGTGCAACAAACCTGGTGGTGCACCCAGCCTGCTAGTGCACCCGAGTTGGTGGTGCTCCCAGCCCGGTGGTGCACCAAACCTGGTGGTGCTCCCAGGCTGGTGGTGCACCCAGCCCGGTGGTGCTCCCAGCCTGGTGGTGCACCAAACCTGGTGGTACATCCAGTCTGGTAGTGCTCTCAGCTTGGTGGTGTACCCAGCCTGGTGGTGGTGCACCCAGTCTGGTAGTGTACCCAGCTTGGTGATGGTGCATCCAGCCTGGTGGTGCTTCCAGCCCGGTGGTGCACCAAACCTGTTTATGCATCCAGCCTGGTGGTGTTCCCAGGGTGGTGGTGCACCCAGGCTGGTGGTGCTCCCAGGCTGGTGGTGCACCCAGACTGGTGGTGCTCCCAGCCCGTTGGTGCACCAAGCCTGGTGGTGCACCCAGCTTCATGGTGCTCCCAGCCCGGTGGTGCACCCAGCCTAGTGGTGCTCCCGGCCTGGTAGCGCATCCAGCCTGGTGGTGCTCCCAGCCCGGTGGTGCACCAAACCTGGTGGTGTACCCAGCCTGGTAGTGCTCTCAGCTTGGTGGTGTACCCAGCCTGGTGATGGTGCATCCAGCATGGTGGTGCTTCCAGCCCGGTGCTGCACCAAACCTGGTGATATATCCAGCCTGGTGTTGCCCCAGCCTGGTGATGCATCCAGCCTGGTGGTGTTCCCAGGCTAGTGGTGCACCCAGGCTGGTGGTGCTCCCAGGCTGGTGGTGCACCCAGGCTGGTGGTGCTCCCAGCCCGGTTGTGCACCAAATCTGGTACTGCACCCAACCTGGTTGTGCTCCCAGTCCGTTGGTGCACCAAAAATGGTGGTGCACCCAGCCTGGTGGTGCTCCCTGCCCGGTGGTGCACCCAGCCTAGTGGTGCTTCCAGCGTGGTAGCGCATCCAGCCTGGTGGTGCTCCCAGCCCGGTGGTGCACCAAACCTGGTGGTGTACCCAGCCTGGTAGTGTTGCACCCAGCCTGGTGGTGCACCCAGGCTGGTGTTGCTCCCAGGTTGTGGTGCACCCAGGCTGGTGGTGCACCCAGCCTAGTAGTGCACTCAGCCTGGTGATACACCCAGCCTCGTGGTGTACCCAGCCTGGTGGTGGTGCACCCAGGCTGGTGGTGTACCCAGCCTGGTGGTGGTGCACCCAGTTGGCCGGAAAAAAATCTTGGTGCGAATGTATTTTTAAAGACACACTGCAGCCCGCAGCTTGTTGGAACAACAGTAAGTTTGATGGAACAATAGCTGGTTTAAAGGAACAACAGTAGTGGTCACTGTTGTAACCAGTGAATCAACAGTTTGGCTGTAGTCTATTACTGTTATTATTATTCAAGAGTGGTATACATGTAGTTAATTACC
Organism: Cherax quadricarinatus; assembly: GCF_038502225.1. Classification (NCBI taxonomy): domain Eukaryota; kingdom Metazoa; phylum Arthropoda; class Malacostraca; order Decapoda; family Parastacidae; genus Cherax; species Cherax quadricarinatus. The sequence goes on from NC_091298.1 coordinate 46,638,353, forward strand.
AGTGACAACAACAACAACAGCAAACAGTTGGCAAACTACTGCACTATAATACCGAACTATTTTCACTGAATATTTTAGAGAGAGAGAGAGAGAGAGAGAGAGAGAGAGAAGTGTGCTTCTACACAACAAGACGGGCAGCCAACAGTAACTACACTCTGACTGTAACCTCCAGAAGATCACTTCATCTGTTATCATTTATTCCCAGGATGACTCGAGTCTGGAACATGTTTGTACAGCATAATGACATTAACGAAATAGTTGACCAAATGAAATCACTGGCTCACAGAAGGCTCCAACTTTATCCTGTTCCCTATTTGTATGTCATATAACAATAACAAGACTTTCAAATGTGCTAATGTAGGTAACAGCTCTTAGCTTGTAAATAAAGTTAGGAAGCCTTAACCTAACCTTGTAAAACCCTGTGTAAGAGAGAGAGAGAGAGAGAGAAGGGAAGGAGGGAGGGAGAGAGAGAGAGAGAGAGAGAGAGAGAGAGAGAGAGAGAGAGAGAGAGAGAGAGAGAGAGAGAGAGAGAGAGAGAGAGAGAGAGAATGGATCACTGGTAATATTATTAAGAATCAACTCTTTAAATATTTAATAAATAACATTTTGACAGCACAAGCATCAAGCTGAAGGTGTCAGCTTTATGCTGCAGAATTATACTTCATGGTCAAGCTTTGTTTATTGTTTGTGATTGTTAAGTGATGGTTTGTGTCCGGTGATGGTTTGTGTCCGGTGATGGTTTGTGTCCGGTGATGGTTTGTGTCCGGTGATGGTTTGTGTCCAGTGATGGTTTGTGTCCGGTGATGGTTTGTGTCCGGTGATGGTTTGTGTCCGGTGATGGTTTGTGTCCAGTGATGGTTTGTGTCCGGTGATGGTTTGTGTCCGGTGATGGTTTGTGTCCGGTGATGGTTTGTGTCCGGTGATGGTTTGTGTACAGTGATGGTTTGTGTCCGGTGATGGTTTGTATCCAGTGATGGTTTGTGTCCGGTGATGGTTTGTGTCCAGTGATGGTTTGTGTCCGGTGATGGTTTGTGTCCAGTGATGGTTTGTGTCCGGTGATGGTTTGTGTCCGGTGATGGTTTGTGTCCGGTGATGGTTTGTGTCCAGTGATGGTTTGTGTCCAGTGATGGTTTGTGTCCGGTGATGGTTTGTGTCCGGTGATGGTTTGTGTACAGTGATGGTTTGTGTCCGGTGATGGTTTGTGTCCAGTGATGGTTTGTGTCCGGTGATGGTTTGTGTCCAGTGATGGTTTGTGTCCGGTGATGGTTTGTGTCCAGTGATGGTTTGTGTCCGGTGATGGTTTGTGTCCGGTGATGGTTTGTGTCCGGTGATGGTTTGTGTACAGTGATGGTTTGTGTCCGGTGATGGTTTGTGTCCGGTGATGGTTTGTGTCCGGTGATGGTTTGTGTCCGGTGATGGTTTGTGTACAGTGATGGTTTGTGTCCGGTGATGGTTTGTGTCCAGTGATGGTTTGTGTCCAGTGATGGTTTGTGTCCGGTGATGGTTTGTGTCCGGTGATGGTTTGTGTACAGTGATGGTTTGTGTCCGGTGATGGTTTGTGTCCAGTGATGGTTTGTGTCCGGTGATGGTTTGTGTCCAGTGATGGTTTGTGTCCGGTGATGGTTTGTGTCCGGTGATGGTTTGTGTACAGTGATGGTTTGTGTCCGGTGATGGTTTGTGTCCAGTGATGGTTTGTGTCCGGTGATGGTTTGTGTCCAGTGATGGTTTGTGTCCAGTGATGGTTTGTGTCCAGTGATGGTTTGTGTCCGGTGATGGTTTGTGTCCAGTGATAGTTTGTGTCCAGTGATGGTTTGTGTCCAGTGATAGTTTGTGTCCAGTGATGGTTTGTGTCTGGTGATGGTTTGTGTCCGGTGATGGTTTGTGTCCGGTGATGGTTTGTGTCCAGTGATAGTTTGTGTCCAGTGATGGTTTGTGTCCAGTGATGGTTTGTGTCCAGCGATGGTTTGTGTCCGGTGATGGTTTGTATACAGTGATGGTTTGTGTCCAGTGATGGTTTGTGTCCGGTGATGGTTTGTATACAGTGATGGTTTGTGTCCAGTGATGGTTTGTGTCCGGTGATGGTTTGTATACAGTGATGGTTTGTGTCCAGTGATGGTTTGTGTCCAGTGATGGTTTGTGTCCAGTGATGGTTTGTGTCCGGTGATGGTTTGTGTCCAGTGATGGTTTGTGTCCGGTGATGGTTTGTGTCCAGTGATGGTTTGTGTCCAGTGATGGTTTGTGTCCAGTGATGGTTTGTGTACAGTGATGGTTTGTGTCCGGTGATGGTTTGTGTACAGTGATGGTTTGTGTCCAGTGATGGTTTGTGTCCAGTGATGGTTTGTGTCCGGTGATGGTTTGTGACCAGTGATAGTTTGTGTCCAGTGATGGTTTGTGTCCAGTGATGGTTTGTGTCAAGTGATGGTTTGTGTCCAGTGATGGTTTGTGTCCAGTGATGGTTTGTGTCCAGTGATGGTTTGTGTCCGGTGATGGTTTGTGACCAGTGATAGTTTGTGTCCAGTGATGGTTTGTGTCCAGTGATGGTTTGTGTCCAGTGATGGTTTGTGTCCAGTGATGGTTTGTGTCTAATGATAGTTTGTGTGCAGTGATGGTTTGTGTCCAGTGATAGTGTGCAGTGATGGTTTGTGTCCAATGATAGTTTGTGTGCAGTGATGGTTTGTGTCCAATGATAGTTTGTGTGCAGTGATGGTTTGTGTCCAGTGATAGTTTGTGTGCAGTGATGGTTTGTGTCCAGTGATAGTGTGCAGTGATGGTTTGTGTCCAGTGATAGTGTGCAGTGATGGTTTGTGTCCAGTGATAGTGTGCAGTGATGGTTTGTGTCCAGTGATAGTTTGTGTGCAGTGATGGTTTGTGTCCAGTGATAGTGTGCAGTGATGGTTTGTGTCCAATGATAGTTTGTGTCCAGTGATGGTTTGTGTCCAGTGATGGTTTGTGTCCATTGATGGTTTGTGTCCATTGATGGTTTGTGTCCATTGATGGTTTGTGTGCAGTGATGGTTTGTGTGCAGTGATGGTTTGTGTGCAGTGATGGTTTGTGTCCAGTGATGGTTTGCGTCCATTGATGGTTTGTGTCCATTGATGGTTTGTGTCCAGTGACTGGAGTTATGGACCACTAAAGGTCCATTTGTTGATGTCTCATGGACCTCATGGACCTGCTCTTGCGAATTCCTTGCATTGTTAAAATCTCTAGTAAGGCTGATGCATGCAGGGGATGAGATGAAAAGCTGTAAGCCTTCTCCATGAAAGCTGGCTGCCTTGGATCAACGTGTAGCGCAAGCTGCACGCCAAGGTATTGTCCAGTGTGGTGAGATTAGTATAGCACTGCGTACCTTGTTCCAAGGTTCGTAGGTTCGAGTCTCCTTCAGCCAGAGATCAGTGTTTATATATATATATATATATATATATATATATATATATATATATATATATATATATATATATATATATATATATATATATATATGCAATAAGATCACAGTAAACAGGTGATTTTAAAATTTGCAAAACAACCACTGTGAAAGAGTAGTGAAATTCCAATCGCTTTCGTGACTGCATACATTATCAAGGAACTATATAGTTCCTTGACAATGTGAGTAGTCACGAACGCGATTGCAATTTCACTACTCTTTCACAGTGGTTGTTTTGCATATATATATATATATATATATATATATATATATATATATATATATATATATATATATATATATATATATATTTTTTTTTTTTTTTTTTTATTATCACACCGGCCGATTCCCACCAAGGCAGGGTGGCCCGAAAAAGAAAAACTTTCACCATCATTCACTCCATCACTGTCTTGCCAGAAGGGTGCTTTACACTACAGTTTTTAAACTGCAACATTAACACCCCTCCTTCAGAGTGCAGGCACTGTACTTCCCATCTCCAGGACTCAAGTCCGGCCTGCCGGTTTCCCTGAATCCCTTCATAAATGTTACTTTGCTCACACTCCAACAGCACGTCAAGTATTAAAAACCATTTGTCTCCATTCACTCCTATCAAACACGCTCACGCATGCCTGCTGGAAGTCCAAGCCCCTCGCACACAAAACCTCCTTTACCCCCTCCCTCCAACCCTTCCTAGGCCGACCCCTACCCCGCCTTCCTTCCACTACAGACTGATACACTCTTGAAGTCATTCTGTTTCGCTCCATTCTCTCTACATGTCCGAACCACCTCAACAACCCTTCCTCAGCCCTCTGGACAACAGTTTTGGTAATCCCGCACCTCCTCCTAACTTCCAAACTACGAATTCTCTGCATTATATTCACACCACACATTGCCCTCAGACATGACATCTCCACTGCCTCCAGCCTTCTCCTCGCTGCAACATTCATCACCCACGCTTCACACCCATATAAGAGCGTTGGTAAAACTATACTCTCATACATTCCCCTCTTTGCCTCCAAGGACAAAGTTCTTTGTCTCCACAGACTCCTAAGTGCACCACTCACTCTTTTTCCCTCATCAATTCTATGATTCACCTCATCTTTCATAGACCCATCCGCTGACACGTCCACTCCCAAATATCTGAATACGTTCACCTCCTCCATACTCTCTCCCTCCAATCTGATATTCAATCTTTCATCACCTAATCTTTTTGTTATCCTCATAACCTTACTCTTTCCTGTATTCACCTTTAATTTTCTTCTTTTGCACACCCTACCAAATTCATCCACCAATCTCTGCAACTTCTCTTCAGAATCTCCCAAGAGCACAGTGTCATCGGCAAAGAGCAGCTGTGACAACTCCCACTTTGTGTGTGATTCTTTATCTTTTAACTCCACGCCTCTTGCCAAGACCCTCGCATTTACTTCTCTTACAACCCCATCTATAAATATATTAAACAACCACGGTGACATCACACATCCTTGTCTAAGGCCTACTTTTACTGGGAAAAAATTTCCCTCTTTCCTACATACTCTAACTTGAGCCTCACTATCCTCGTAAAAACTCTTCACTGCTTTCAGTAACCTACCTCCTACACCATACACTTGCAACATCTGCCACATTGCCCCCCTATCCACCCTGTCATACGCCTTTTCCAAATCCATAAATGCCACAAAGACCTCTTTAGCCTTATCTAAATACTGTTCACTTATATGTTTCACTGTAAACACCTGGTCCACACACCCCCTACCTTTCCTAAAGCCTCCTTGTTCATCTGCTATCCTATTCTCCGTCTTACTCTTAATTCTTTCAATTATAACTCTACCATACACTTTACCAGGTACACTCAACAGACTTATCCCCCTATAATTTTTGCACTCTCTTTTATCCCCTTTGCCTTTATACAAAGGAACTATGCATGCTCTCTGCCAATCCCTAGGTACCTTACCCTCTTCCATACATTTATTAAATAATTGCACCAACCACTCCAAAACTATATCCCCACCTGCTTTTAACATTTCTATCTTTATCCCATCAATCCCGGCTGCCTTACCCCCTTTCATTTTACCTACTGCCTCACGAACTTCCCCCACACTCACAACTGGCTCTTCCTCACTCCTACAAGATGTTATTCCTCCTTGCCCTATACACGAAATCACAGCTTCCCTATCTTCATCAACATTTAACAATTCCTCAAAATATTCCTTCCATCTTCCCAATACCTCTACCTCTCCATTTAATAACTCTCCTCTCCTATTTTTAACTGACAAATCCATTTGTTCTCTAGGCTTTCTTAACTTGTTAATCTCACTCCAAAACTTTTTCTTATTTTCAACAAAATTTGTTGATAACATCTCACCCACTCTCTCATTTGCTCTCTTTTTACATTGCTTCACCACTCTCTTAACTTCTCTCTTTTTCTCCATATACTCTTCCCTCCTTGCATCACTTCTACTTTGTAAAAACTTCTCATATGCTAACTTTTTCTCCCTTACTACTCTCTTTACATCATCATTCCACCAATCGCTCCTCTTCCCTCCTGCACCCACTTTCCTGTAACCACAAACTTCTGCTGAACACTCTAACACTACATTTTTAAACCTACCCCATACCTCTTCGACCCCATTGCCTATGCTCTCATTAGCCCATCTATCCTCCAATAGCTGTTTATATCTTACCCTAACTGCCTCCTCTTTTAGTTTATAAACCTTCACCTCTCTCTTCCCTGATGCTTCTATTCTCCTTGTATCCCATCTACCTTTTACTCTCAGTGTAGCTACAACTAGAAAGTGATCTGATATATCTGTGGCCCCTCTATAAACATGTACATCCTGAAGTCTACTCAACAGTCTTTTATCTACCAATACATAATCCAACAAACTACTGTCATTTCGCCCTACATCATATCGTGTATACTTATTTATCCTCTTTTTCTTAAAATATGTATTACCTATAACTAAACCCCTTTCTATACAAAGTTCAATCAAAGGGCTCCCATTATCATTTACACCTGGCACCCCAAACTTACCTACCACACCCTCTCTAAAAGTTTCTCCTACTTTAGCATTCAAGTCCCCTACCACAATTACTCTCTCACTTGGTTCAAAGGCTCCTATACATTCACTTAACATCTCCCAAAATCTCTCTCTCTCCTCTGCATTCCTCTCTTCTCCAGGTGCATACACGCTTATTATGACCCACTTCTCGCATCCAACCTTTACTTTAATCCACATAATTCTTGAATTTACACATTCATATTCTCTTTTCTCCTTCCATAACTGATCATTTAACATTACTGCTACCCCTTCCTTTGCTCTAACTCTCTCAGATACTCCAGATTTAATCCCATTTATTTCCCCCCACTGAAACTCTCCTACCCCCTTCAGCTTTGTTTCGCTTAGGGCCAGGACATCCAACTTCTTTTCATTCATAACATCAGCAATCATCTGTTTCTTGTCATCCGCACTACATCCACGCACATTTAAGCAACCCAGTTTTATAAAGTTTTTCTTCTTCTCTTTTTTAGTAATTGTATACAGGAGAAGGGGTTACTAGCCCATTGCTCCCGGCATTTTAGTCGCCTCATACGACACGCATGGCTTACGGAGGAAAGATTCTTTTCCACTTCCCCATGGACAATAGAAGAAATAAAAAAGAACAAGAGCTATTTAGAAAAAGGAGAAAAACCTAGATGTATGTATATATATATATATGCATGTGCGTGTCTGTGAAGTGTGACCAAAGTGTAAGTAGGAGTAGCAAGATATCCCTGTTATCTTAGCGTGTTTATGAATGATAGCTCTAGGCCTTTCGTATTACAATCAACACATCAGGAGCTTGCAATGTTGCACAAAAGGGAAGGAGATCCAAGGAAATACAATCATAGGTAGCGCCTTTGCTGGAGTGAGGAAGAGGCAGGAAGTGTCCCTAGGCATACCAATACCCACTGCCAGAGTGATTATTATAGCATTATGAGACAGCCAGCCCACAAGCACTGATACTGTAGTAGTAACATAAACGTAACATGGTAATTATCAAACCTTCGGTCAAACTACGATATGATATAAATGACTTGACGTACCAAATGTAGATATCACTGTCAGTTAGGAGTTTTCCTGCAACATTGCCAGCTCCTGATGATGTGCTGATTGCAACACAAAAGGTCTAGCCTTGTTATATATGTGCCTGGCCGTTGTCAGTAGGTTAAATTTGCAATACATGTAGAGGAGTCTGTTTACCTGGAGTTTACCTGGAGTTTACCTGGAGAGGGTCTCGGGGGGTCTGTGTAAATTAAAGTCACTTTAACTGTTATTAATCTCTGGTGTACAGTACAAAGTAATGTAGACTGTGTCGTACACTGCGTGAGGGCAGCAGTGACGGGATGCCCAGGATGATGAAGAGAGATTATCTCAGCCAATTAGAGCCCTGAGGCTGCCCTGCCCCATCCCCAGCCTTGGTAGGTAATTAAGGTTATTACCAACGATGATGACATGTAATCAAACTCTTGAGTAAGCACTAGTGTGTAACAAGGTGAATGTCAGTGAATGATGTCTACCCTAACTAGGTGAAGGATGCCTTCCATAACAATTAAGTGAGTGTACCTGAATAATCACTACCATGACATCCAGGTAAAAGTGCCTGACTACCGTAACTAACTCAGTGAACGTCCATAACAACCCGGGGTTAACGAGGCCTCCTAGTTGAACTGCCTCCTTCCCCTCCAACTTCCTTAATTAATGCTAATTACTGCCTTCTTTAATTAATTTATATTCTGAGAAGTACTGACAGGGTACCGTTTAAATATTTATTAATGAGAGAGAGAGAGAGAGAGAGAGAGAGAGAGAGAGAGAGACAGACAGACAGACAGACACAGACAGACAGAGACAGACAGAGAGCATTATGATGTCAACGAGATAAAGTCAATTGATCAAATGAAAATGTTGGCCCACAGATGGCTCCAACTTCATCCTGTTCCAGACTTGTATGTTTCATAACAATTGCTTTCAAATGAGCTAAAGTAGGTTAACAGCTCTTAGCTTGCCAATAAAGTTAGGAATCCTTAACTTGTAAATAAATTGTCAATAAAGTTAGGAGTCCTTAACTTGTAAATAGCTTGTCAATAAAGTTAGGAGTCCTTAACTTGTAAATAGCTTGTCAATAAAGTTAGGAGTCCTTAACTTGTAAATAGCTTGTCAATAAAGTTAGGAATCCTTAACTTGTAAATAGCTTGTCAATAAAGTTAGGGATCCTGAACCTAACCTTGTCAAACCCTCGTCCTTGTAGCTGAGAAAAACTTGACGTATGCGAGAGCAGACTTGACAGAACACATACAATATTAAAACAAGTAGATACAGAAGACTAGTGTCAAAGACTGTCCATTAATGTAGCATAAGTTATAGCGTTACAGAGTCTTACAGCATATTAGGTCAATGGCCACAGATGTAACTAATGTGATATATTATTGTGGCAACGTTTCGCTCTCCAGGAGCTTTGTTATGTCGCTACAGTACTGTTACAGTACACCTACAGATTAGTAATCAAAATTTAATCTAATGATGACACTGCCAAGGGTGAGATTACCCTTGTAATAATAATAATAATAATAATAATAATAATAATAATAATAATAATAATAATAATAATATTTCTACAAGTACATGATACAACTTATACAGACCATAGCTGACATCAATGACATACTATACAGAAAACCCCTGGGTATGTAAGCTCTGAGCACACACACACACACACACGCACACACACACACATACACATGGGCGATTTCAACCACAAGAAGATTAATTGGGAAAACCTGGAGCCACATGGGGTTCCGAAACATGGAGAGCCAAGGTGATGGATGTGGTACTGGAAAACCTCATGCATCAACATGTTAGAGACACTACCAGAGAGAGAGAGCTGAGGATGAACCAGCAAGGCTGGACCTTGTGTTCACCCTGAGTAGCTCGAACATTGAGTACATCACATATGAAAGGCCCGTTGGAACTAGTGATCACGTGGTTCTGAGAGTAGAGTTTCAAGTGCAGAGGGTAACAGGAGAATGATGGGAAAAGCCAAACTACAAAAGGGAGGACTACATAGGTATGAAGAACTTCTTGCAGGAGGTTCAATAGGGAAGAGAATTGGCAGGAAAGTCAGTAAACGAAATGTTGGACTACGTAACAACAAAATGCAAGGAGCCAGAGGAAAGGTTTGTTCCCAAGGGCAACAGAAATAATGTGAAGACCAGAATATGCCCCTGGTTTACCCCAAGGTGTAGGGAGGCAAAAACTAAGTGCACCAGAGAATGGAAAAAGTACAGAAGACAAAGAACCCAGGAAAATAAAGAGATTAGTCGAAAAGCCAGAAACGAGTATGCACAGATAAGGAGGGAGTCCCAGCGAGAGTAAGAAAATGGCATAGCATCGACAGTCAAGTCTGACCCGAAGCTGTTGTATATCCACATCAGGACGAAGACAACAGTCAAGGACCAGGTAATTAGGCTGAGGAAAGAAGGTGGGGAGCTCACTAGAAATGACCAAGAAGTATGTGAGGAGCTTAACACGAGATTTAAAGAAGTATTAACAGTGGAGACAGAAAAGACTCTGGGAATACAGAACAGAAGGGTACATCAACATGGGATATATCAACAAGTGTTGGATGAAATACACAAAACCGAGGAAGAAGTGAAGAAGCTGATAAGTGACCTTGATACCTCAAAGGCTGTGGGACCAGACATCTCTCTGTGGATCCTTAGAGAGGGAGCAGAGATGCTGTGTGTGCCACTAACCACAATTTTCAACACATCCACTGAGACTGGGCAACTACCTGAGGTAAGGAAGACGGCAAATGTGGTCCCCATTTTTAATAAAGGAGACAGAAACGAGGCACTAAACTACAGACCAGTGTCAATGACGTGTATAATATGCAAAGTCATGGAGAAGATTATCAGAAGAATGGTGGAGCACCTAGAACGGAGCAAGATCATAAACGACAACCAGCACGGATTCATGGAAGGTAAATCCTGTGTCACAAACCTCCTGGAGTTTTATGGCAAGGTAACGGAAGTAAGACACGAAAGGGATGGGTAGATTACATTTTCTTGGACTGCAAGAGGGTCTTCGACACAGTTCCTCACAAGAGATTAGTGCAAAAGCTAGAGGATCAGGCAGGTATAACAGGAAGGGCACTGCAATGGATCAGAGAATACCTGACAGGAAAGCAACGAGTCATGGTACGGGATGAGGTATCACAGTGGGCGCCTGTGACGAGCGGGGTCCCACAGGGGTCGGTCCTAGGACTAGTGCTATTTTTGGTAAATGTAAATAACATGATGGAAGGGATTGACTCAGAAGTGTCCCTGTTCGCAGATGATGTGAAGTTAATGAGGGAAATTAAATGAGATGAGGATCAGATAGGTCTACAAAGAGACCTGGACACCTGGTCAAGCAACTGGCTCCTCGAATTTAACCCCTTCAAATGCAAAGTCATGAAGATCGAGGAAGGGAAAAGAAGACCACAGACAGAGTATAGGCTAGGTGGCCAAAGACTGCAAACCTCATTCTAGAAAAAAGACCTTGGGGTGAGTACATCTCCTGAAGCACTCATCAACCAGATAACTGCTGCAGCATCTGGGCGCCTGGCAAACCTGAGAATAGCATTCCGATACCTCAGTAAGGAAACGTTCAAGACACTGTACACCGTGTACGTCAGGCCCATACTGGAGTATGCAGCACCAGTTTGGAACCCACACCTGGTCAAGCACGTCAAGAAATTAGAGAAAGTGCAAAGGTTTGCGACAAGGTTAGTTCCAGATCTACGAGGAATGTCCTACGAAGAAAGGTTAAGGACATCGGCCTGACGACACTGGAAGACAAGAGGGTTAGCGGAGACATGATAACGACATATAAAATACTGCGAGGAATAGAGAAGGTGGACAGAGACAGGATGTTCCAGAGATGGGACACAGAAACAAGGGGTCACAATTGGAAGTTGAAGACTCAGATGAGTCAAAGAGATGTTAGGAAGTATTTCTTTAGTCATAGAGTTGTCAGGAAGTGGAATAGTCTGGCAAGTGATGTAGAGGAGGCAGGAACCATATATAGTTTTAAGACGAGGTATTATATACCTCGTGGATCAAGAGTGACTTAGCAGCGACCAGCGAAGAGGAGGGGCCATGAGCTGTGAATCGACCCCTGCAACCACAACTAGGTGAGCACACACACAAACATCATAGTGTCAAACTCATAAACATCTACATTAATCATAAACAGTAATGCTATGTCCACAAATGGCTCTCTGCCATAACTGGGCAATAACAAACACGTTTCAGATATATATATATATATATATATATATATATATATATATATATATATATATATATATATATATATATATATATATTATATATATATTTTTTTTATTTTTTTTATTATCACACTGGCCGATTCCCACCAAGGCAGGGTGGCCCGAAAAAAGAAAAACTTTCACCATCATTCACTCCATCACTGTCTTGCCAGAAGGGTGCTTTACACTACAGTTTTTAAACTGCAACATTAACACCCCTCCTTCAGAGTGCAGGCACTGAACTTCCCATCTCCAGGACTCAAGTCCGGCCTGCCGGTTTCCCTGAATCCCTTCATAACTGTTACTTTGCTCACACTCCAACAGCACGTCAAGTATTAAAAACCATTTGTCTCCATTCACTCCTATCAAACACGCTCACGCATGCCTGCTGGAAGTCCAAGCCCCTCGCACACAAAACCTCCTTTACCCCCTCCCTCCAACCTTTCCTAGGCCGACCCCTACCCCGCCTTCCTTCCACTACAGACTGATGCACTCTTGAAGTCATTCTGTTTCGCTCCATTCTCTCTACATGTCCGAACCACCTCAACAACCCTTCCTCAGCCCTCTGGACAACAGTTTTGGTAATCCCGCATCTCCTCCTAACTTCCAAACTACGAATTCTCTGCATTATATTCACACCACACATTGCCCTCAGACATGACATCTCCACTGCCTCCAGCCTTCTCCTCGCTGCAATATTCATCACCCACGCTTCACACCCATATAAGAGCGTTGGTAAAACTATACTCTCATACATTCCCCTCTTTGCCTCCAAGGACAAAGTTCTTTGTCTCCACAGACTCCTAAGTGCACCACTCACTCTTTTTCCCTCATCAATTCTATGATTCACCTCATCTTTCATAGACCCATCCGCTGACACGTCCACTCCCAAATATCTGAATACATTCACCTCCTCCATACTCTCTCCCTCCAATCTGATATTCAATCTTTCATCACCTAATCTTTTTGTTATCCTCATAACCTTACTCTTTCCTGTATTCACTTTTAATTTTCTTCTTTTGCACACCCTACCAAATTCATCCACCAATCTCTGCAACTTCTCTTCAGAATCTCCCAAGAGCACAGTGTCATCAGCAAAGAGCAACTGTGACAACTCCCACTTTGTGTGTGATTCTTTATCTTTTAACTCCACGCCTCTTGCCAAGACCCTCGCATTTACTTCTCTTACAACCCCATCTATAAATATATTAAACAACCACGGTGACATCACACATCCTTGTCTAAGGCCTACTTTTACTGGGAAAAAAATTTCCCTCTTTCCTACATACTCTAACTTGAGCCTCACTATCCTCGTAAAAACTCTTCACTGCTTTCAGTAACCTACCTCCTACACCATACACTTGCAACATCTGCCACATTGCCACATATATATCTGTACCGCCCAGGGAGGTACTACCGTCCTGCCAAGTGAGTGTAAAACGAAAGCCTGTAATTGTTTTACATGATGGTAGGATTGCTGGTGTCCATTTTATGTCTCATAAACATGCAAGGTTTCAGGTACGTCTTGCTACTTCTACTTACACTTAGTTCACACTACACATGCATGTACAAGCATATATATATATATATATATATATATATATATATATATATATATATATATATATATACACCCGTCTGGGTTTTCTTCTATTTTCTTACTAGTTCTTGTTCTTGTTTATTTCCTCTTATCTCCATGGGGAAGTGGAACAGAATTCTTCCTCCGTAAGCCATGCGTGTTGTAAGAGGCGACTAAAATACCAGGAGCAAGGGGCAAGTAACCCCTTCTCCTGTATAAATTACTAAATTTAAAAAGAGAAACTTTTGTTTTTCTTTTTGGGCCACCCTGCTCTGGTGGGATATGGCCGATTTGTTGATATATATATATATATATATATATATATATATATATATATATATATATATATATATATATATATATATATATATATATACTTAGGCATACCTGCTCGTTAATGCAATATATTTAATCGGACAATCAGGTGGCAGCACCTGAGTTCGTTAAACCATGCAGAGATGGTCAAAAGATTCAGCTGGAGTTCAGATCAAATATCAGAATAGGGAAGATATTTTAATCAAAGTGACTCTGACTGTGGAATTATTGTTGATACTAAACAGGGTTTTTTAAGCATCTCAAAAACTGCTGTTCTGAGATTTTCACGAACAACAGTCTCTTGAGTTTACGGAGAATTTTGTGAAAAATACAAAATATTCACTGAGCAGCAGTTATATGTTCGAAAACACCTTGTTAATGAGGGGTCAATGAATGGCCAGGCTGCTTCATGCTGACAGGGAGGTGACAGTAACTCAAATATCAACGAGTTACAACAGCAGCATCTCTGCACGCACAATACGTCGAATCTTTAAGTTGATGGGCTACAGCAGTACAGACCACACCGGGTTCGACTCCTGTCAGCCAAGCACAATGGACACAACAAAACTGGACAACTGAAGACACAAAACTTTGCCTGCCATGACGGATCGCGATTTCTGCTTCGACTTGCAGACAGTAGGGCCAGAATTTGTAGTAAACCTCTGAGATGTAGATGAAGGGGAGACTCACTGCATGAATGTGCAGTCGACAGTTCTGCAACAGCAATTGCATGATGCTGTCATGTCAATACTGCATGATGTTGTCATGTCAACACTGCCTGATGCTATCATGCCAACACTGCCTGATGCTGTCATGTCAGCACTGATGCTGTCATGTCAACACTGCCTGATGCTATCATGTCAACACTGCCTGATGCTGTCATGTCAGCACTGTCTGATGCTGTCATGTCAACACTGCCTGATGCTATCATGTCAACACTGCATGATGCTGTCATGTCAACACTGCCAGATGCTATCATGTCAACACTGCCTGATGCTGTCATGTCAACACTGCATGATGCTGTCATGTCAACACTGCCAGATGCTATCATGTCAACACTGTCTGATGCTGTCATGTCAACACTGCCTGATGCTATCATGTCAACACTGCATGATGCTGTCATGCCAACACTGCCTGATGCCATCATATCAACACTGCATGATGCTGTCATGTCAACACTGCCTGATGCTATCATGTCAACGCTGCCTGATGCTGTCATGTCAACTCTGCCTGATGTTATCATGTCAACACGGCCTGATGCTGTCATGTCAACACTGCCAGATGCTATCATGTCAACACTGCCTGATGCTGTCATGCCAACACTGCCTGATGCTGTCATGCCAACACTGCCTGATGCCATCATATCAACACTGCATGATGCTATTATGTCAACACTGCCTGATGCTATCATGTCAACACTGCCTGATGCTATCATGTCAACACTGCCTGATGCTGTCATGCCAACACTGCCTGATGCTGTCATGCCAACACTGCCTGATGCCATCATATCAACACTGCATGATGCTATCATGTCAACACTGCCTGATGCTATCATGTCAACGCTGCCTGATGCTATCATGTCAACACTGCCTGATGCTATCATGTCAACGCTGCCTGATGCTATCATGTCAACACTGCCTGATGCTGTCAACATGAATGTCTAAGTAATGTTTCCAACACAGTGTTGTATCCATGCCACCAAGAATCCAGACAGTTCTGAGGACAAAGAGAGGGAAGCCTACCTAGCACTGGAAGAACTGACCTTGCAGTACACCCGTCCAGTACTGGGTTACTCACATGAAGCGCTAAACTCAAGTGGGTCATTTAGTGCCAAGACTGGTCGAAACTCAGTCCTTCGTCACGTGTGTAGGAACACACGTGCCCAGACCCGAAGATTGTGTGTAGGAACACATGTGCCCAGACCCGAAGATTGTGTGTAGGAACACATGTGCCCAGACCCGAAGATTGTGTGTAGGAACACACGTGCCCAGACCCGAAGACTGTGTGTAGGAACACACGTGCCCAGACCCGAAGATTGTGTGTAGAAACACACGTGCCCAGACCCGAAGATTGTGTGTAGAAACACACGTGCCCAGACCCGAAGATTGTGTGTAGATACACATGTGCCCAGACCCGAAGATTGTGTGTAGGAACACGTATCCATGACGACTAGCCTCAGGTAGCCGACACTACTGCAACTTCTGTTGATAGAGAGAGAGAGAGAGAGAGAGAGAGAGAGAGAGAGAGAGAGAGAGAGAGAGAGAGAGAGAGAGAGAGAGAGAGAGAGAGAGAGAGAGAGAGACAGACAGACAGAGACAGACAGACAGACAGACAGAGAGACACACACACACACAGGTGACACAGAGGTACAGGCGACACAAGGAGAGAGAGGGAGTGACAGGCACACAATGACAGGTAACAGATACACAGAGAGACAGGTGATAGACATGGGCGAGAGGGAGAGACACTCCTGGCCATCAGCGCCACCTGTCTCTCTCAGTCTGCATGTATCTATCAGTCTGCATGTGTGTCTGTAAGTTAGGTTATCAGAGTGTCTGCCTCTGCTTCTCTCTCTCTCTCCCTCTCTGTCTCTGTCAGTGAGAGTGGGTTACCTTGCATGGCTTAGTCTGAGTGAGTTAACCCAGTAGAAATCTAGTCAAGCAGATCAACTAACGTTATGGCTTGACCTTATGTCTTCCACCCTTCACACACACACACACACACACACACACACACACACACACACACACACACACACACACACACACACACACACACACACACACACTTAGTACATCTAAAAGGTTTGCAAAGGTTTTTCAATTGAGTAATCAGACAGTAATTTCTTACATATGGTACTGATGGCATTTACATCAAAATAATTTTAAATATTGCTTGTTTCTGATGTATATATATATATATATATATATATATATATATATATATATATATATATATATATATATATATATATATATATATATATATATATATATATATGCGACAAAGAAAATCAAGTATTTCTTCACTAATACATTGCCTTCATCTGAAATACAAGTTGATACATTGGTATACACAATACTGCAAGAGTTAGGTAGGAAGCACAAGGTGTTGTTGTCTTGACGAACAAACAAGCAGAGAAAGTGGCACAGCGGGGCTACATATATTGACATCAAGGTTATCTTTCTGAAGAGGAGGAGGAGGAAGAGGAAAAGGAAGGGAGCAAAGAATGAGCAGACTTACCTAGTCTCGGAGTCAGCAGGAAGGTGAGTAGGAGCAGCCATGTCAGGTGCAGGACGAGAGACAGGTGATCCATGGCCACTAGCCTCACTGATGTCCCCTTGATATCTGCCTCTTGTGGTATATCACTCCATCTTCCCTTACGTTTCCTTTACACACACGCACACTACACTAAATATTCACAAGGTGTTCTTGCACACAGTGTGTACACCGCTTGTGATCACTCCCTCTGCCTTCCTTCACCTTGCAGCGAAGGCAACACAGTCTAAGTATAGGTCATAGTTGCTGACACTCGTCTGGTG
The DNA here is from genome assembly GCF_038502225.1 of Cherax quadricarinatus. Taxonomy (NCBI): domain Eukaryota; kingdom Metazoa; phylum Arthropoda; class Malacostraca; order Decapoda; family Parastacidae; genus Cherax; species Cherax quadricarinatus. Next base: position 46,655,559 of record NC_091298.1, read on the forward strand.
GCAGCTCACTGACCACCTAGCTAAAACACAGTTACGAGGCGGGACTAGGACCTGTGACTCGACCCCCTGCAAAAACAACTGCATCACCACAACTACTACATGCATATAGGAACCAGCTGACATACATGGACACAGGTGGATTAGAACACCGTATCTTTAACTTCCTGTAACTAACATTACAACACTAGTCACTGTATCTCTCACTACCTGTAACTAACATTGCAACACTAGTCACTGTATCTCTCGCTACCTGTAACTAACATTACAACACTAGTCACTATCTCTCACTACCTGTAACTAACATTGCAACACTAGTCACTGTATCTCTCGCTACCTGTAACTAGCATTACAACACTAGTCACTGTATCTCTCATTGCCTGTAACTAACATTACAACACTAGTCACTGTATCTCTCACTGCCTGTAACAAACATTACAACACTAGTCACTGTATCTCTCACTACCTGTAACTAACATTGCAACACTAGTCACTGTATCTCTCACTACCTGTAACTAACATTACAACACTAGTAACTAACTCTCACTACCTGTAACTAACATTACAACACTAGTCACTGTATCTCTCACTACCTGTAACTAACATTACAACACTAGTCACTGTAACTCTCACTACCTGTAACTAACATTACAACACTAGTCACTGTATCTCTCACTGCCTGTAACTAACATTACAACACTAGTCACTGTATCTCTCACTGCCTGTAACTAACGTTACAACACTAGTCACTGTATCTCTCACTACCTGTAACTAACATTACAACACTAGTCACTAACTCTCACTACCTGTAACTAACATTACAACACTAGTCACTGTATCTCTCACTACCTGTAACTAACATTACAACACTAGTCACTGTAACTCTCACTACCTGTAACTAACATTACAACACTAGTCACTAACTCTCACTAACTGTAACTAACATTACAACACTAGTCACTGTAACTCTCACTACCTGTAACTAACATTACAACACTAGTCACTGTATCTCTCACTGCCTGTAACTAACATTACAACACTAGTCACTGTATCTCTCACTACCTGTAACTAACATTACAACACTAGTCACTGTATCTCTCACTGCCTGTAACTAACATTACAACACTAGTCACTGTATCTCTCACTGCCTGTAACTAACATTACAACACTAGTCACTGTATCTCTCACTACCTGTAACTAACATTACAACACTAGTCACTGTATCTCTCACTACCTGTAATTAACATTACAACACTAGTCACTGTATCTCTCACTACCTGTAACTAACATTACAACACTAGTCACTAACTCTCACTACCTGTAACTAACATTACAACACTAGTCACTGTAACTCTCACTACCTGTAACTAACATTACAACACTAGTCACTGTAACTCTCACTACCTGTAACTAACATTACAACACTAGTCACTGTAACTCTCACTACCTGTAACTAACATTACAACACTAGTCACTGTAACTCTCACTACCTGTAACTAACATTACAACACTAGTCACTAACTCTCACTACCTGTAACTAACATTACAACACTAGTCACTGTATCTCTCACTACCTGTAACTAACATTACAACACTAGTCACTGTATCTCTCACTGCCTGTAACTAACATTACAACACTAGTCACTGTATCTCTCACTACCTGTAACTAACATTACAACACTAGTCACTAACTCTCACTACCTGTAACTAACATTACAACACTAGTCACTGTATCTCTCACTGCCTGTAACTAACATTACAACACTAGTCACTGTATCTCTCACTACCTGTAACTAACATTACAACACTAGTCACTGTATCTCTCACTGCCTGTAACTAACATTACAACACTAGTCACTGTATCTCTCACTGTCTGTAACTAACATTACAACACTAGTCACTGTATTTCTCACTGCCTGTAACTAACGTTACAACACTAGTCACTGTATCTCTCACTGCCTGTAACTAACATTACAACACTAGTCACTGTATCTCTCACTACCTGTAACTAACATTACAACACTAGTCACTGTAACTCTCACTACCTGTAACTAACATTACAACACTAGTCACTGTATCTCTCACTACCTGTAACTAACATTACAACACTAGTCACTAACTCTCACTACCTGTAACTAACATTACAACACTAGTCACTGTAACTCTCACTACCTGTAACTAACATTACAACACTAGTCACTAACTCTCACTACCTGTAACTAACATTACAACACTAGTTACTGTATCTCTCACTGCCTGTAACTAACATTACAACACTAGTCACTGTATCTCTCACTACCTGTAACTAACATTACAACACTAGTTACTGTATCTCTCACTGCCTGTAACTAACATTACAACACTAGTCACTGTATCTCTCACTACCTGTAACTAACATTACAACACTAGTCACTGTATCTCTCACTACCTGTAACTAACATTACAACACTAGTCACTGTATCTCTCACTGCCTGTTGTTAGTAATGTTAGTTTTACATCACCAGTCACTGTATCTCTCACTGCCTGTAACTAACATTACAAGTTCAACTGAACCGTTGGTATTCCCAGTACAGACAAGATATTCCAGTCACATATACGTGTAGGGAGACAGTCCTGTGCACTTGTGGGGAGACAGTCACATGTACGTGTAGAGAGACAGTCACATGGACTTGTGGGGAGACAGTCACATGTGCGTGTAGAGAGACAGTCACATGTACGTGTAGGGAGACAGTCACATGTACTTGTGGGAGACAGTCACATGTGCGTGTAGAGAGACAGTCACATGTACGTGTAGGGAGACAGCCACTTAGTAGTACACAACAGTCTGGTTACAGTCAGGTGTTGAACTGGCCAGAGAGGATGGAAGGTATATTTGACCAACGAGGACAGACGTATGTTTAGCCAGAAAGGACAGAACGTATGTTTGGCCAGAGAAGACAGAACGTATGTTTGGCCAGAGAAGACAGAACGTATGTTTGGCCAGAGAAGACAGAACGTATGTTTGGTAGAGAGAACACAGTTTGACATTCAGGGAGGAGAGAGCTTGGTCACTCAGAGGAGCGAGCGAGACAGTAACATCATGAACTCTGAAGTACCCAAGTTAACACCAGGAGTGTCAGGAAGTACACCTTGTGGCGTGTTAATGACCACCTTCAACCAGCTGCTACCTACCCACAACCACACTCCACTCCACACCACTCTACTCCACACTCCACTCCACACTCCACTCCACACTCCACGTTAGTCCTGTAAACAAGAAAAGATAACATTAATACAAAAGCTTCATTTGATAAAACTGATATATTTAATAGCATTGAATATAACTGATAACCCGTTATCTTAGCTCACTCACAAGTTATCTTAGTATGGTGATACTGGTATGGTGATATTAGTGTGGTGCTACTGGTATGATGATACTGGTATGGTGATATTAGTGTGGTGATACTGGTAAGATAATACTGGTACGGTAATACTGGTATGGTGAGATTAGTATGGTGATACTGGTATGGTGATACTGGTATGGTGAGACTGGTATGGTGATACTGGTATGGTGATACTCGTATGGTGATACTCGTATGGTGATACTGGTATGGTAATACTGGTATGGTGATACTGGTATGGTAATACCGGTATGGTGATACTGGTATGGTAATACTGGTATGGTGATACTGGTATGGTAATACTGGTATGGTGATACTGGTATGGTGATACTGGTATGGTGATACTGGTATGGTTACCTCCGCTGACCCTAACCGCTAAACGGCCGAAAAAATTAGCGGAAGCTAACACTAAACGCTAACCCCTAACTTTTTCACATGAATTCAGATACGGTTTAGTTTTCTCGTCTTTTCTTTTTAAGACTTTGAGAACCGACCTGGAGATCTTCCTAATAAGATATAGAGTATCAAGGTTATATGATGATCAAGTGGCGCTAGTGGGAAAATAGTGACAGACGAGAACACACTTGTCGCTGTACTGACGCACCATAACAAACAATATTCACCTTTAATATTCCAGTATAAGTACCAGGGTTGTAAAGTCACCTAGTAAAGCTACTTGAGTGCTGTACTTAAGTAACTTTTTTCGGTATTAACTTTTTAAAAAGTACTGAAATTGCTCAGTACTTTTACTACTTTTGACTACAATCTGATAACGATACGTTACTCGTTATATCATCAGTAATTTTTGAAAAGTAAACACCGAGAAAAGTTACTGAAGTAGCTGTACTTTATTACTTTACAAGACTGGGAAAGTTACTGTACTTTTAAACTCTCATAACTTGCAATACCCACTAAAACTAAGAAAATATAAAAAAAACTTAAGTAGTGGTTTAATAAGCGCTTATAATCATAAATACCTTACAAGATACTCCTGCAGGTGTTTATGCAGCGGTAGTATGAGATACCCAAGTGTTGCACATGTGTCTAATTTATCAACTTGTCGGCTCTGTGAACCATTCATCTACATTCTGTGAACCATTCATCTACATTCTGTGAACCATTCATCTACATTCTGTGAACCATTCATCTACATTCTGTGAACCATTCATCTACATTCTGTGAACCATTCATCTACATTCTGTGAACCATTCATCTACAGCGGTAGTGTGTTGCAGACGAACAGGTCCACAATCTTTGTGTCCACCACAGACTGACGGACGCTAGTGCCAGCAGCAACAAATGCTTCGCCAATGGTGGTCTGGCGTGCTTTCTTTGCAGGCGGCTGTGATAACTGGCTGTTGCTCCTGCTAGTGGCGCTGCCACAAGAAGATTACCCGTGTTTTAGACGGGAAGATCCGACCTTGATTCTCTCCTCAAACTTGATGGCATGCGATGGGTGTTTCCTCTTAACATGCGACTTCAAGTTGTAAAGGCTGGCCGCCTGTCCCTTGATGATGGTTACCTTGATGATGGTTACCTTGATGATGGTTACCTTGGGCTGGCCCATGACGCACAACAAGTACAAAGTATTGGTGTTTTTCGTATCCCTTGATTTGAAGACAAAATATTCAAACAGGTGTGGCCACGGGTTCTGCGACTCCAGGTCCTCAGCCTGAGCAGCCCCGGGCTTCAACCACAGCCGCTGCAGACTCCTCAACAACACCCTCAGCCTGAGCAGCCTCTGCTTCAACCACAGCCGCTGCAGACTCCTCAACAGCACCCTCAGCCTGAGCAGCCTCTGCTTTAGCCACAGCCGCTGCAGACTCCTCAACAACACCCTCAGCCTGAGCAGCCTCTGCTTCAACCACAGCCGCTGCAGACTCCTCAACAACACCCTCAGCCTGAGCAGCCTCTGCTTCAGCCACAGCCGCTGCAGACTCCTCAACAACACCCTCAGCCTGAGCAGCCTCTGCTTCAACCACAGCCGCTGCAGACTCCTCAACAACACCCTCAGCCTGAGCAGCCTCTGTTTCAGCCACAGCCGCTGCAGACTCCTCAACAACACCCTCAGCCTGAGCAGCCTCTGCTTCAACCACAGCCGCTGCAGACTCCTCAACAACACCCTCAGCCTGAGCAGCCTCTGCTTCAGCCACAGCCGCTGCAGACTCCTCAACAACACCCTCAGCCTGAGCAGCCTCTGTTTCAGCCACAGCCGCTGCAGACTCCTCAACAACACCCTCAGCCTGAGCAGCCTCTGCTTCAGCCACAGCCGCTGCAGACTCCTCAACAACACCCTCAGCCTGAGCAGCCTCTGCTTCAACCACAGCCGCTGCAGACTCCTCAACAACACCCTCAGCCTGAGCAGCCTCTGTTTCAGCCACAGCCGCTGCAGACTCCTCAACAACACCCTCAGCCTGAGCAGCCTCTGCTTCAACCACAGCCGCTGCAGACTCCTCAACAACACCCTCAGCCTGAGCGGCCTCTGCTTCAACCACAGCCGCTGCAGACTCCTCAACAACACCCTCAGCCTGAGCGGCCTCTGCTTCAACCACAGCCGCTGCAGACTCCTCAACAACACCCTCAGCCTGAGCGTCCTCTGCCTGAACCACAGCCGCTGCAGACTCCTCAACAACACCCTCAGCCTGAGCGGCCTCTGCTTCAACCACAGCCGCTGCAGACTCCTCAACATCACCCTCAGCCTGAGCGGCCTCTGCTTCAACCACAGCCGCTGCAGACTCCTCAACATCACCCTCAGCCTGAGCGGCCTCTGCTTCAACCACAGCCGCTGCAGACTCCTCAACATCACCCTCAGGCGGAAGAGAAACATCTCTCCTGTTCATAACGGTGACAAGGCACCCCGGTGATCGCTGCCACTCTAAGACTATAACAGTGCTCCTCATAGGCTGCTGCTGTTGGGTTGACAAGTCACGTTTACACGTAGTCAGCCAATAGCTTGCCTGACTGACTGATGGAGAAACTCCCACGACAGACAGGAACAAATACGTGCACCGTTGAAAAGACACTGCTTTCTGACTACCAACAATGTATGAATTCTTTTTAGCGGACTCAAAGTGAGCGGAACTTTATTTAGAGGAAGCTAATTGGTCTATCCGAAGTTAACGGAAACGCTAATCCGCTAAACAAAAAGTGAGTTCCGCTATTAGCTGTTAGCATATTAGAGTAATAGTAATAACAGTAGTAACTGTAGTGGTAGTAACAGTAGTGACTGTAGTAGTAGTAGTGACAGTAGTGGCTGTAGTAGTAGTAACTGTAGCAGTAGTAACATTAGAAGTAGTAACTGTAGTAGTAGTAACAGTAAAAGTAGTAACTGTAGTAGTAGTAACAGTAGAAGTAGTAACAGTAGTAGTAGTAACAGTAGTAGTAGTAACAGTAGCAGTAGTAACAGTAGTAGTAGTAGTAACTGTAGTAGTAGAAACAGTAGAAGTAGTAACTGTAGTAGTAGTAACAGTAGTAGTAGTAAGAGTAGTAGTAGTAGTAACAGTAGTAGCAGTAACAGTAGTAGTAGTAACTGTAGTAGCAGTAACAGTAGTAGTAGTAACAGTAGTAGCAGTAACAGTAGTAGTAGTAACTGTAGTAGCAGTAACAGTAGTAGTAATATAGTCGTAGTAATATACCATTTTCTATGATCCACTTGTATACTTCACATAATTTACACATCAACAAAGTAACAACATACTGAGTCTGGTGTTGCAGACAGTCTTCAACATTAACAAAGTAACAACATACTGAGTCTGGTGTTGCAGACAGTCTTCAACATCAACAAAGTAACAACATACTGAGTCTGGTGTTGCAGACAGTCTTCAACATTAACAAAGTAACAACATACTGAGTCTGGTGTTGCAGACAGTCTTCAACATTAAC